>NW_026697505.1:0-38429 GCF_030435755.1 Ochotona princeps
CTGTGCTGGCAGGCGACTCTGTCTTCGAGAGTTGTGTATATGTCCTCTTGTGCAGGCAATTCCAGTCGTTTTATTCTTTCAGCTACAATTGGCAAGTGATCATCTATCGATTAGTATGTATGTGAAAATCATATGATATATATATGTATATATATGTGTCCATATAATTTATCTGCCTATGTGTAAAACATATATACGTGTCCACCAAAGGCGCCTTGGGCGTGTCTACCCTCTCTTGCATGCGGCTGTTGTGGGTCTTCAACAGTATCTACTGTCGCAATGGGGGGTGCATGCAGAGAAGAATCTTCGCATGTGCGTAGTAGTAGTAGTACAGAAAAAAACGCACAGAGGTACGTCACTTCATTTTTCTCCCCGTGATGTATGATGTGTGTATTATGTATTGCTTACGCAGAACGATCAAAGTTGGCAGGCCCACAGCCGTGGGTACGGGCGGTCAACAGGTCCAACGCACCAATGTTATGCGTAAGTCAGTTTGAGATGTCTTTCTCTCTTTGTTGTGAAGATAAGAGAAATAATTTCTACGTTTCTCTTTATTGGCAGCTACTGATCCGTTATTTGCCTATTTGGACTGAACTGGGTGGGTACATATGCATATATATATATATATATATACACACATACATGTATGTATATATATTAATGTATACATAGGTTGCAGAGACATTAATTGTAGATACTGTGATTAGCGTACTTCCACTATGGCATGGTTGACCCACATGGTGGGGGTGGCTGCAGCAGCAGCAGGCTGCATTCTTGTACAGCAAGTGTTGCTTGTATATGTGAAAAAGTGCGGTTTCAAAGGCCTCAGAAATTTTTTTTTGTATGTCATACACCATACAATTAAATCTTCCTCTGAGATCTTAGCGTCTTTGTTTTGACGCGCCACTCTCTCTATATATACATATACATATATGTATAGCTAGCTGTTTATGTGTATTCGTCTAGTGTGTATGCGCATGTGGATCATGCTCCTACCAGAAGTTGCTGTCGTTATGCGTCTCTCTCACCTACACACAGCCACCTCCCCATGTCTATAATTCACAACAGTACGTCAGGATTGTATACTCACATGTGTATACATATATGTACATATATATGTAGGGAGAGAGAGATAGATCATTCACTATTGCATACATGTGTGTGTGTGTGTATCTTTAATATGTTTACAGATGACTGCGTATGTGTAGGTGTATATTTATGTGTGTGTGTGTGGTTTTGTGTCTCCGTGTGCTATTGGTATGTACAGCCACGTACTGTCGAATACGTGTCAATTTTCTGTGTGTGTAATAATGCTACCACCACCGAGTGGTATCTTCTTTGCTGGCGGCGACTGGTCCTCCCTGGCTTCTAAAATGGATCTCTCGCACTTACACGTCATTTTGTAATAGGCTCATCAATTAATGTGGTTCTCTGCAATGAGACAGCCAAGTAATAGAACAAGTACATAGACATCCTCGCTCTCTCCTGCAGTGTTCTGCCGTGTAGTTCACTTGACTCGTAGTCAACTGTATCGCAGCATAGTTCAACCCTACGTATAGGTTTCAAAATATGTGTATCGATATAGTTCGGCGTGACAGGAGCGTGCACATGTATTAAATGACCTTACAGGAACGTATACTTAGAACTTGTATATGTAGTATGCCCTAACACGAGGGTGCACCAAGTGTATATATAGGGGATCCGAAATATATGTAAATGTAGTTTGGCATTGTAGCAACGTGCACTTAGTAATTGTTCGTAGAGGTCTTAAAGTATATGTAAATGTAGTTCGGCGTGACAAAAGCGTGCACCTAGTATACGTATATATATATAGTATGGTGCGTTGCAAGAGCGTGTACTTAATATCGATACTCCGCTTATATGAAGTGTGGCGTAACAGGAGCTTGCATTAAGTGTTTACGTGTATCATATTGGGTGCAAAGAGCATGAAGGAGGCGGATGATCTTTTTTGGCGCAGAATATCCTGCTCAACAGGACACGTATGTGTGAAAAAGCTAATGCGTACTGCATGCCTGTGTGCCCTCGCACAGAGAGACAAGGCGAGACATATATATCGTGTGAACCTCTGTGTGTACGGTATGTTCTAATGTCTTGGTGTATATATGTGTGGGCCCCTCACGCTTTCGTCACCCCATATGACGCACAAGTATTAAGTATAAGCTCCTGCAACGTCATAATATATATGTAATATATGTGAAGACCCTGTTATAGTAGTTGATTTGTGTTGGCGGTTCGCTATCGTTTATGTTAATATCTCGGTACTTCGAAATACACACCCACACAAATGTCCCTGCGAAAAGAAGAAAGAGTGTGATATATATATGTTTATATATTGATATGCATATGTATTTTATGTAAAAATTTTATATATATGTATACTGATATATATATATATTCATATATATATGTATATATACGGCATGGTACAGCTTGCCTATGTATGTATTGTGGCGCCTTTGCAGTGGATAGAAAGCCTGCGTTTATTAGTATACATGTGTATATGTGTCTGTATGTGTATATTTGTGTGTATGACAGCGTGTACCTGTTTGTGTTGAGCCTGCCTACAATCACGGAGGCTGCCTGTTTTTTTTTTCCCTGGAGGCTATGTCACGCATGCGACCTGATATTGTGGCATGCTTCCCTATGTGTGGAGCGCGCGTATGTGTGAAGCCTGTTTTTGTGTGCAGCTCACTCATGTCTGAAGTCTGCTTTTGTACGGAACTCCCTCGTGTCTTACGCGTGCCTAACTAAATCGTGTTTCTGTATAAAAACTTTTCTTGCTACTGATGAGTCTGCCTTTGTGTGTGTGGAGCGTACACGTGTGTGGCGCATACACATGTGTGGAGCATACGTAGGCGTGGAGCCTCTCTGTGAGTGAGGCTTGCTTTTGTCTCGAAGTCTCTTTCTTCTTCATAGGGAAGTTGTCTGTGCTCGTGTGCTTGTGTGTGGAGCGTACACGTGTGTGGAGGGTACACGTGTGTGGCGCATACATAGGCGTGGAACCTCTCTGTGAGTGAGGCTTGCTTTTGTCTCGAGGTCTCTTTCTTCTGCATAGGGAAGTTGTCTGTGCTCGAAGGTTGCTTTGATGTTATTCGTTGTGCTTGGGTAGACGCGCGTTTTCTTCGTGAGGCGCGCATGCCTGACAAAAAGGTGTACGTTCCGCCGCCGTTCTTGCTTACACGTTTTGGTTTCCGTTTGTCTTTGTCCATATTCACGGGGGGAGGGCAGGGAAGATTTCCTATGTGCGGATGTGTCGAGGCGTCTCTGCCCGAAGAGAAGGGGGAGAACAGCAGCAGACTGTCGCTCATACCATCAGTGTGGGTGTGTTTTCACTTCATCAGTTGCGTATGAAGCTCGTCTCTATATTACTTTGTAAAGCCCTGCGTGCGCACACGTACTACTTGGACAAGTACGTTCTTGTGTATGTATGCGTGATTGTATGCGTACACTACTTGAGCAAGACGTCCTCGTATATGTGTCTGATTGTGTGTGAAGAAGTGTATGCGTGTGTATGTGTGTGTATGATTATGCATATATATAATGATATATGGAGATGTACATGTATATATATATATATGTGTAAGTGTCCATGTATACATATACGTATGTGTACATGTATATATATATATGTGTAAGGGTCCATGTATATATATGTGTGTAACTATTTTTATATATATACAAATGTAAATGTACATGTATACATATGTGTGTAAGTGTCCATGTATATATATGTGTGTAACTATTTATATATATATATATATATATGTGTAAATGTACGTGTATATATATGTGTGTAATTATACATGTACATGTATTTGTGTGTGTGTATGATTATAGAGCTGTGTGCATGTAGTCTAGACCAGAATTGCTTGGCATCTCTTCGGTGTGTGTGGCTGCAAAGAATCGAAGTATATAGAAAGAAGAAGTAGAAATACATGGAGGTATTTTTAGGCCGTACTATCTGGTGTATGTGTGTCACTGCTGTGACGCAGCCCCCACAGCACTTAGTCCACTGGGGCCAGCAGCAGGGGGGGGGACGGCAGGGAGAGCAGCAGCAGCAGCAGGTATAATGCATAGTGCACAAGCAGGAGCAGCAGCAGCAACTGCAATACTAGCCGGGCGCAGTGGTGCAGCGGGAGAGTCTACCAACCTTGGTGAGAGGAGCAGCAAAGAGAAATGGAGGAGGAGGAGCGCGAGCAAATGATAAAAAAGAGGAGGAGGTGGAGGCCGCGCAGTTATACTACTGATACACGGCTGCTAACATCAGCAGCAGGTTTCAGCATCTCTTGATAGCGGGTCTTTCTATCTCCTTTTGTGTCTTTGTGTGGCTGTCCGCAGAAAATGAAAAGCGAGAGAGAAAACAGTAGTAGAGAGAGAGAAAAAGAGAGAGGATGAACAGTATACAGAAAGGGAAAAAGCCATACAGCGAAAGAGAGAGGGAGTCACCATCATCAACACCACATAGACACACACACGCACTCACACGTGTGCTCTTGTAGCTACATCAGATAAGCGTGTCTTCCATGCCTCTGTTCTTGGCGTAAACGTCATGTGTGTGCATTCAATGCGCTACCATATTTGACAACCCCAGAGAAAGTTACAAGACTTTAGCGATAAATGAGTATACATGTATACATGTATGAATATGTATCTACAGCTGAAGACAACACTGCCCTGCTGCATATATATATGATATAGAAGAAACGCATATGTATTTACCGAAGGGAGTGCTGAGTCACATTCTCAGTTTGAGTTTTGGGTATATCTCTTGCGAGGAACGCTACCTTGCTAAACACATGTATATACATGTGTATGTGTGTATACATGTATATACGGACATATATGTTTGTGTGTACTAAACCATATGCTCTCTCGCTGAGCATATACACGGACACGTACATGTATACGTGCATATATGCATACACACTATATATATTTATACATAGAGTATATCAGTGTACGTATATATATATGTATACACGGGATAACATACTGCTTTGGTGAATGTGTGATGAGATTATGTATAACACTGGGGAGAAAGATGTACTGACACGTAGGCATCGGAAAGTATGTAGACGTGTCTCGAAGAAAACTATTGCCATGGTGATCACGTGAATACATGTATCTCTCTTGAGGAGAGAATCTTGTTTTTGTGATGATACGTACATCATCTGCAGTGAACCCGGTACACAGACACACATTGGCAGCAGCACTTATGGAGTCACTGCTCCAGCTCACGATTGTACGAGGTGTAATACATATAATAAGAAACGGCTCATTGAGTGAAAAGTATATGTGTATGTGTGTACTTCTGCACCTTGTTTTTCATGGACGTGTACGTACGTGTGCATGTTCGATCATTGGGGTCACTCCACCACCACCACTACCACTGGCACATAGCCTTGCTTCCACTCACGTATGCATAGCTGTCGAGACACTTGTCATACTGACATATGCTTCTCTTTCGTGTACATACTTCTTACACACACTGGGGCTCTCTAGAATTATACGTGTCTTCTACATACTACTGACGGTGTACGACCACAATATATGTGTATACGACCCCCTACGTGCACCACGTGGACTTACGGGGTACTCCTTTTTTTGTAGTGAAGCGGCGTAGCAGGCACACTACTCTAGAAGCCAACTTTCTCATATCTTTTCGAAGTATTGTTAATAGAGTTGTGTGTGTCTGGGAGGCCCCGTTATGATGGTAGTCGCTGGCATACTGTGCGCATGCACCCACAGTGATGCTACCATGCAGCCCGTCGCTAGTCACTCTATTAGTATATGAGAGCGTAGGTATCGTTCAGCGGTTTTTCATGTATGTTGAAGAAGCTCCATTACATATACGCCTTCTACTAGTCAGCACACAAGACAACAACCTGCATTCATCAGTGACATCATGCGCAAGGCACAACTCTACGCTCATTACTGATATCATATGCGTCGAGTTAAGTGCTCTCTTTCCTGATTCAAGTAGAAGAGGTTTTTATACACAAGACGACCAGTCTACTCTTGTCACTGATATTATGCGAGTCGCGTTACGTGCTTTCTCTCAGTATGAGTAGAAGATGCCTCCTGTTTTCTTGTTATCGAGACACTAGAATTCACACTGCACGCTCATCGTCGCATCACACGTGTAGAAAGACGTGTATTATATTTCATGAAGGAGTCTTTAGCCATTCCAAATAAACGTAATTGGTGGGGGCCTTTGTACACATATTGGTGGTCCGTATGTATACATATTGTTGGGGAGATATGTATACGCATTGGTGGGTGAGCATATATACGAAGTGCTGAGTGAGCCTCTATACGCAATACCGGGTGGGTATGTATGCAGGTTGTTGTTTAGGTATGTATCCACATCCATGGTTAGGGATGTACACGCTTGTACGGTCGGGTATGTATACTCATTGCTGATTGGGTTGCGTGCGTTCACGCATTGCTGGATGGATATGCATATGCAGTGAGAAGTGGATATGTCGTCTAGGCATCGATGGGTGGATATGTGTATGCATTGATGGGTAGGCATGTGCAGGCTTTGGTGGACGGGTATGTGTACGCGTGTCTGGCTGGATATGTATCCGCGTTGACGGGTGAATATGGGTACGCATTGATAGGTGTAGTTGTGTACGCGTTACGCGTTGTTGGTGGACATGTACAGTCATTGAGGGGTGGTGAGTATGCAAAGGCATCGACGGATGGTGAGCAGTACGTCCAGGCACTGATGAGTGTTATTGGTTATGTACAGGCATTGGTAGGAGGTTTGTAGGTGTTTGCACTGGTGGGTGGGTGTATCTGCGCTTTGCAGGGTGGGTGTGTGTGTGCACTTGGGGCACTTGGGCGAGGGGATTGGGCGAGGCGTCAGAGAGAAGTGGGGGCCACAGTGTCGAACATATATGAGAACATGCATCCCAGCAAAGATGTTGTCTTCACACGGACGGCGCAGTCTTACGTGTGTGCAGTAGAGTGTCTGTCTGTGTTTCTGTGAGAGACAGCGAGAGTGTCTATGATCGTAGCGACGTCCTTGCTGAATCAGTTTCTTCTTTATTTACGCTCTTCTTCACGGACAACCTTGTAGTGTTACTACCAGAACCTTGTCATTCTCATCAAAAGGAGGGATTTATGGAATTTCATGTTGTGAGGCTTTTGGTGTCATAAATGGGTACGTGTGGGGCAACTGGTGTGTGTGTGCTCAGCATCCGTGAGGGGGGAAGTAACAGGATCAGTGTTGACTACAGCAGAACACTTCTTGTGCTTTGTGTGGCGACGTGTCAGCATTCAGCGAGGAGGGAAGGGGAAGAGGAAACACTGCCAAATTACAAGTGATTGTCGGCCACACAGCGCGTGTGGTAGTAGGAGTGTGTGTGTGTGTGTGTGAATAATGACCCTTACTACGGCTTGTTGCGAATGTTGGAAAAGTCTAGCAGCGAACAGTGCATTACAGATAACGAGGTTTATTCATAGTCATTACATAACAGAGATTCGATTGATTCATATGTATATATATGTGCGTTTATATACAAGAACACTTATGCAAAGGAGCGTGTAGCAGTAGTGGTGGTGGTTGTGGTAATAACGGAGAAGGAGTGGTAGAGGGTTCTAATTCGCAGAGACAAAGTGTCTCATAGCAACAAGAACAAGTGCACAGTAACGGAGATGTTGATTTCTAGGGAGGAGAGTGAAAGGGGAATGAAAATGAAATAGACAGTTTCGTAGCATACAGCAGAGAATGTAGTAGAGTGCTAGCCGCCGCACTTGCACATATGTGTGGGAGAGGACGGCACACACGGTCTTTTTCAAACTTTCTGACCATGGTCGCCTGTTCAGCCAGAAGAAAGAGTAAAAAGCAAAGCACCTAGGCAGAGCCAGCGTGCGTATATTTCTCAGCAATCTTTCAAAAATCAAGATATGCAGTTGCCTGCGTCACTTAGAGGCTGTCTGTTCTGGTCACACTGTGGATGGAGCATTATATTTGATAAGACCAGAAGGGGCGGGCGGAAGGAAGTTAATTATGAAGACGGACGTGCACAGTTGTATTGTGTGGAGGCTACCATCTCCCAAGTCTTTGTATACGTTGCGTGCTTCTGCCCAGCGTGTCTGCAGGCTGCCTCTCTCTGTGTTATTGTGGACGTACGCGTATATGTTCGTAGTTTCATAATGTATCTACATATATGTACACATATATATAGGTATTCCCAAGTACAATGTTCTAATATTCGTCTCGTAACTTGTTTGGGCGTACGGAAGAGAAGAGGTATTTGTCTGTATCATTGCGCGCGAACGTGTACGTGTGTACATCCATATATATATATATATCCATGTATATGTACGTGTAAAGAATTTGCTTTGTATAAATAAAGCAGAAAGGTATTGAGTCGTCCCACTGCATGCACATTGGTTTGTATTTGTACATTTTTATACATGTGTATGAAGTACTGTTCGCTGCCGACTGCTGTGTGTATTCTTAGTGTATGGTGCCCGCAGAGAGATGATTATATGGCTTCGTTACATATATGTGAGTGTGTGTTACAGCGCAAAACACTTTTACATATGCATGGTCGCTTTGCAAGTATGGAGAGAATGTGTGTAGCGGTGTGGTGTGTGATGTCTAGTGCTTTTTTTTTCTTCTTTCGTCAGGTAGTTGTTCTCATAATACGTACGTGTATGTTTGTCGTCTTCGTAAATGTATATGACGTTCATATATATTTTTTTTTAAAAACAAAGTAGTACTACAGAACATGTTTGTCTTTTCTGTTGTTGTGCATGTCTGCCGCATTCATATGTGCACTACGTGCATGTTTGTTCTTCTACTAAGACAGGTAACAAGTGCACGTCTATTCTGTTGATACATGCATTATGTGCGTATTTGCTGTATTTATATATCATGCAAATATATGTACTCTGCATGCTTCATACATGTGTATGTATGTATATATGTGTAAACATGTGTGTGTGTATGTATATATATATATTTCTGTACAGCGTTTGTGGTATAAGCAGAGAGTAGGGAGGAGTTTCTGAGTGTACACGTGACGACAGTTACAACACATTGGGCAGTAAGCACGTAGGAGAACGATTGAATGTTGTGGGTCTTATGTTTGTGAGCAGTTTCTCTCGTACAACCTCATTCTATGAAAGATCGCACTATGTACATTAGCTGCTGCTGGTATGTATGTTGAATAAACGCAACAAGTAGGAAGACGACTGCATGTTGAGTGTTTCATGTTTGGTAGGCGATCTCTCGCACAGCGTCAATTTGACAAAGAGAAATATACATGTGCTGCTGCCTGCGTATACATCTGCTGGATTTTCTCTGTGTGTTGTGTCTTTTTCTTTCTCTCTCTCGTGCTCTCGGCTGTCGTCGTGTACATATATATATATATAAATATTGTGCCGTCTCAGTTGTCATATTCGGTTGTGTACTACTGCAAACCTGGGGTGTTGTGGTCAATATATGTGCGTGAATCTGTTGGCTGCTCTTTCGATGGCGCCTTTTCGCAGATTCACTACAGATCAGAGGCATTGTAAAACAAGAGAAGCTGTACATACATATATATACGTTCATGAAAATAAGAGGAAATTTTCAAACAGATACATACGTTCAGTGATATAATAATTAACACGTGTATACGCTTATGAAGAGAAGGTATATAGATACATATGTACAACAGTAAAATTAAATATATACACAGTTACACATATATACACACATATATACTTTAAACAGGGTGACAAAGTATCAGTTACACAGATACGTTCAGTAGAATAAAAAGGAGAATATATGAACATCTATATATGGTTTAAAATTCTAGACACTAATATGCTCAAAAGAAAAGAAGGCCTAGATAGCAAAGATAGGAGTAGCAGTAGAATGAGGATGCTGCACATGGCTGGATATTTTCAACTTAGAAGACTCCTTTTCTGTGGCCATCTACTCTGCGCGCCTGGCGCTTGCGAAACGATTTGTGTACGTGCGGTAAACAGTCTGCACTCAAGCGTAACGAATGAAACTGATTTGCTGTTGCTGTTCTTGTTTTTCTAAACCTTCGGTTGCTGTCATTGCGTGCCGTTGCTCCGATGTGTTGCTGCGGTGTTTTTCGTGCGGAGGGCTCTCAGCATGGAAGGTCACATCGCATCTAACTCCTCTACCAGTTGCATTTTTCGTTCTTTGTCTTCTTGTCGCCTGTTGCTCTCTCCTCTTGTTCTTCCAGGTAAAGACTTCAAACGTGGGTAAAAATGTACCTCTCGTCTCGTAATAAGAGACCCGTGTGTGTGTGTGTGGCATGGTCTGTGGGGGTGTGTGTACGTGTGCACATACATAATGTATGTGTGAGTATGTGTATGGGTGGTCTGTGTAGTGTTGATATATTGGTACAGGGTGTATGTGTACATGCCTTACAATGGTGTTCTTGTTGCTGTCGCATGGTGCATAGTCGTTGTTTTGTGTGTGTGTGTGTGTGTGGTTGTGTTGTCGGTTGCTTTATAGCGGGTCTCCTCGCCACAAATCAGACTGCTGTTATGACGCCGGATCAGCAGATGGTTCATCAGCAGCTCGTACAACAGCAGCAACAAGTGGCAAATAATCGCGTTTATATTGGAAATGTACCCTTCGGCTTTTCTTCTGAAGATTTAAAAGTACGCTAATATATTATATATAAAGCATTTTCTTTCTTCCTCACGCTCGCTAGTGGTCCCTCATTGGTTGTGTAAGAGAGAGGTGTTGTTCTTTTCTTTGTGTAGTAGTAATAGTAGCGACCGTCTGCCTTCGATTAGCTCTCGGTAAGAGCAACCCTCCCGGTGTTTTAGTGGTATACTGTGATGACAATATCTTCTACGCGTTTAGTAGTGCCACCTCGCGTCCGCGTTTCTACATATGCACAAGTTAACAAAAATATTATATATACCACTTCCCATATACGCACATATGTATATATATGTCTCTAGAAGTGGATGTATGGATATATAACATTGTGTTGGGGGTACGTGGGGTTGCAAACGATGCTCACGTGCGTATGCATGTCACGAATTGCCTAGTGTCTTTTTAGCTGTGAAACTTCTTGTTGAAGCACGTGAATCATAAAATATCAATACACAGAGATACATATATACATACACGCTCTATATATATGTGTATATACAGAGCGTCTGTCTTTAAGAGGAATACATATACATATATATATACATGATATATATGTATATATACACAGAGTGTGTCTATCTCAAATATAAAGAAACTACCACCTGATATATATGTATATAGACACGATATAGTGTCTGCGTAGAGGTACACCGGAGCGAGTATGTATTGGGCATACAGCGATAAAGGACTTACATATCTGTCTGGCTGGGGGGGATGAAAGTTTTTTGCGCGTATCCTTCCCTTATATAGCAGTTACTGTAGCTCTGTATGTACATGGGCTAATGAGCAACAGTTGATCAATATCGTATATATTTATGATTTCTCTCGTCAAGCGTTTGTGGTTTGCATATATGTAGACGCAAAGTCACCACCTTTTCGTGCCCGCTGTACCCAGGTTGCGTTGGCTAGCTAGCCTTGTGGTTCGACCTCGTAATTTTTTTTGTGTGTGTATAATGTGTAGTGGGTGCGTATGTGCGGAATAGGATGGCGACCGAGTAAATGATTCGAGTATATGTCCTTATCTCTTGGTACATCTGCCGGTTTGCATGTCTGTGGTAGACACACACAATCACCGCCTGTTTGTGTCTACTGTGGGCAGCAGATTCGAAAGCGTAGCTGTCAGACGGGAGTGTAGATTCCTACATTCTTCTACTGCTTCAGCTGTGTTGGCCTCTCTTTATACTGTATGTCTACGTGCTCTCGTGTTGGCTTCTCTCTCTTAATACATAATATCTACATGCTCTTGTCCCTTGTTATATAGCAGATGTTTCTGCTCAGCATGTGTTGGCGCAGCAAGTTTCATTGATAGGCAAATGCATCACTCCTTTTGAATGAAAGAAGTCTATCCTCGTTTTTCAAAGCAGTTCGTTATATATGCGTCATTGCATGTGTACAAGAGTAGGAAGGGAACATGAGTAATAGTGATACCATTACTTCACGTGAGACATAAATTAGTAAGCACATTTCTACTGAAGACTTTATATCAAATGTTTAAAGGTATATATATATGTGCTCGCATGCGATGAAACAGACAAGACCCGAGGAGTGTGATATTTTGATACGTTATACAATATGAAACTGTAGTGGGCGCTGTACTGCGAGATGGTAATTGTTAACGTCATACTGCAGTGGTGTATAAGTCATCACAGATGAGCTGTGCGTGAGTGTATTACAGAGACTTATGTGAGGCCCGTAGGACGTCTCTGTACGCATACGAATCAGGAAGGTTACTGCTTCTGTTAACAACAGCGTTTGAGTGACAAAATGAAGGAAAAGGCGGGTGCTCATTCTTATTGCTTCTGGGAGTATGCAGCACTTTTCTAGTGGAAATAACGTGAAGCTGTAGACGGACCATTACTACTCGTATAACTACCACCACCACTCGTATACACATGTTTTGTGGCGTTGGGAATTTTTTGGCAGGTTTCTTTTCTCGGTTGGATATCTCCGTTTCGAAGTGACTTCATGGCAAGACCTGCTGAAGATCTCTTTACGCAGTCTCAGTTTTCACCGCGCTTGTCTGGGGGGGGGGGTGTGGGGGATGCGGTATTTCACCCTTTCTTACCAGAGCATTAGTGGATGTGTTGTTGCTATTGTTGTGCGGGAGTAGTAGTAGTAGCACTAGTGCACGCTTTCACACCAGTACGTTCGTGAAAGTATGGTTGTTCAGTGCCTCTGGTGGCGCGAAGCGCCGGTAGACGGTCGCCACACATCCTGTTGGGATCGTGGCAGCCTGACGCATGTGATGACAGTACGTCTACGTGTGTGTGGATATGCGTACCTGTGTGTGGATGTGTGTACGTGTGTGTGCAGTAGGCTCCATAAATAGTATTTGCCTAGTACAATAAAAGAGACAGAAGTACTGAATACTGCATTTGTTCTCTGGTGTTGTGTGTTTGTGTGTTTGTTGTCTCTGTGGCTGTCTATTCTCCAGAAAATCTTTGTTGTTTTCGGTCCAATTCTCAGCTGTCAGCTGCTGCCTTCACAAGAGAACCCGCAACAGCACCGTGGCTACGGTTTCATTGAGTACGCCACCCCTGAAGCTGCGAAACTTGCCATTGAAACAATGAATGGCTTCGAAGTGGCAGGTAATAATATGGAATGCACATGTCCTCTGTCCCTCGTGCTTCTCTCGTGTGAAGAACAACACTAAGTGGCACACGCGGTGTCATACACATGTCGAGCGTGTAGCCGACAGATTCGTAACACCGCTGAAGCTGCGGAACTTGCCAATGAATCAATGAATGCTTTCGAGATTGGGAGGTAATCTGTATAGTACACCTATTATTGTCTCTACCTGCTGTTTATAGCGTATTGAAAGACGGTACTGAGCGGCAGTAATGTCATGAATGCACATGCTACTAGGCAACATGTATTGTCGACGGCTTCGAAACGTTGAGTGGGGCTTTCACTTGCAGGTAATATAACAACATATGTATCTCATTCACATATTCATGTTCACACAGTACGCCTCTGAATAGTAAGTGATGTGGTTCTATTCCTTCACATATTACTACTAGTGCGTAGATGCGAAGTGCCAGTGAGTTTATACCCCGTAAATATCAAATGGCACCGTGTACAATATATACGATACGCGTCTTCGTCGCTGATTATATTTATGTAGTGGAGGGGAATTCGATGCACGTATCACGTGTTTGTACCGCGTTCATACCACGCGTCAGGGACTCTAATCCGTATTGCTTTACCTCGTAGGTTTCAGACGGCAGAGGTTGTAGCGTGTGTATAGCTCTACCCTGTATATATACATATATGAATTGCTAGGTGATTGAATATGTGTGTCTGTACCGCGAAAATATTAGAAGCTGGCACATACCCCAGAACATATTGCTGTATTGCCTATATATCCAGTGAGAGGCTATATAATAGACGTGTCTTCAAAACGTGTACGTATGTAGGGGTAACTCGTCTTCAGGTGCGCATGTTTGTAATACCATGTAGATAATAGATGGCAAAAACATCGTGCATATGTGTGTTCAGCGTGGCTACATTAAAATGACAGGCAACATTACACACACGTCTTTCTTTTTGTATCTGTATGAAGTACTGGATGTTGCGGAAGACACATGTCTATGCCGTAGATATTTACATATATATGTACATATTTAGGGGAAGTGGGTGGTTATAAATTACGATTGTGTGTACTGCATACTCTTGTGTTGCGGTGCATAGCGTTTAAGTGGCAAGTATCTCGTGATATACTTACCTCATCTCGAGAAGACGTGGAAACAGTTAGGGCTCCGAAAGAGCAGCATATGTCGCATGCTACACACGTCTTTACTGCCTGAATCGGCAGGTATTCTTATACCACAGGGTCACAAATATATTTCCACAGCGCGTTCATATTGCAGTGAACGACTTGGAGTGGGAGGTAATAATGTAGAACACATGTTTATAAGGTAGCGTGGATAACAATCGTGGCTGCTTTCATGGGTTTTGGTGTCTCATTCTTGGGCTTTTGAGAAGGAGCGAAGTCTTTTCATTGGAATTGGTGAACGTCGTTGTGAAACACGTGCAGGTTTCGGCTCAAGGAGAGACTACGCGCGTGCCCATACGTGCTCGCGGAGTTTGTATAAGAGTGTGTGCAAGTGTCTGTGTGTGTGTGTATTATATCACCTCCTTCGGTTAGTAACGACCTTGAAGTCGTCTACAGCTTGGAGCTCAGAACCCCTGTTTTGTACGCAGTGTAGAACACTTGTGTACAAATGCACTGAACGTTGCACGCGAAGGTGGAGGAGAGAGAAAGGGAAAAGCTGATGACATTTGGGCGCTTTATGTATGTACGGCGGCGGGTATTATTGGCATTATTTCATAGAAGAAGCTGCTGCTGTAGCAAAAGCTTCATTACCTTTGTGTAGGATGTTGGTGTGTATGTAGCTGTTAATCATACGTTTTGCTGTAATGCGTCGGCACGTAGAGCCGATGTGGGTATCACCTGCTTATTTTGTTTTACGTCTTTACGGTGAAATCTTGTTCTGTGTGTCTCGTTTCGACTTGTATGTTTCCCATTCTACCAGTGTGATGTGATTTTTCGTTTTGATAATATATAGTAGCTTTGAGAATGGATGTGGATATTATCTGTTTGGCGTGTGTCTTCCTTGCAGGAAAGCAGCTAAAAGTCAATTTTGCAACAGCGATGCGCAATTCACCAGCAGCTGCAGCTCAGAATGTTGTGAGTCCATTAGCAGCAGCAGGATATAATTTAGGGCTCGGAGGCATGGCTGCTGGTCTCGGTATATCTCCATTAGCTGCAGCGCCACTGGGGCAGGCAGCTGCTGCTATGAATCTGCAGAGTGCTGCAACTGGTGCCAATGCAACAGCAGTGGGAGCTGCTCTACCCGGAACATTAGGGGCAGGCGTTGGTGCAGCAGGTCAGGCAGCAGGCACGCCGGGTATCTCTTCAGTTACAACAGCAGGAGGAACAGCAGCAGCAGGTGCCCCAGTGCCTTCAGGTTTAACAGCTGCTCCGGCTGGTGTACCCGCCGGTCTTGCTGCACTTACGGGGACTCAGACATTACCGGGAGCAGCAGCAGCAGCAGGAGGAGGAGGAGGGACTGCGGGTGTTACGCCAGCTACTACTACTACTTCTCCCACTACACCCGCTACTACCAGTGCCGCCACCGCTGCTGGTCCACCGACGAGTGCGGGCAGTGGCTCGAAGAATATGACTACGACAGAAACAACTGGAGGTTCGACGGCATCAGGAGCTGCGGTAAATGGGGGAGGGCCCAATACGAGTAGTCAACATGGCGCTGGTGATACCAAAGGCAGTGAGTCTACGACTGCTACTAGTTCTGAAAATGAAGAGGCGAAGCCGTTACCTCCATCCCCCTCCGTCATCAAGAGTCCTGTCATGATGCTTATAAACATGGTTACCCCTGAAGAGGTTGATGCTGAACTGAAGGAAGAAGTATGTATTTGCACACACACACACACACAGAGTCCTTCGTAATAATAATACTTCCTCGTAGTGATCGTGTTCTTCAGTGTGTTTGAATAAACAGGTGCTCTTGCTCTTGCTGCCCTCTTTGCATCCGTTGTTCAAACACAGCTTGTTTCTCTATCTCGTTGCATGGTGTCGTTGTGCTTTGTTTTGTCTGCTTTGAGCACTGCTATATATCTCTTTGTAAGTTGTCTCTCCGGAGCGACTTCACGTCTAGCCGCGTTGTGTGTTTCTTTTCAGTAAGCGTCATTCACATCGACGTCATTTCTCTTACGTACCGCTTCGCAGCATGTCTGCACAGCGTTGCACACTCTGTGTGTTGTCTCTTTGTATTATAGGTGACACTCACTCGTCCTCTCTCTTGTCTGCCTTTTCATGTAAATTTATTGACTCACGGTACTATCTTGTTCATACCTTATGTAGCATGTCCAGTACTACTACTACTAGTAGCAAACGACTCTTTTCTGACGCGCAGCAGGGGAATCACTAGTAGATATGCTCTCTTGTGTTCGGCGCCTACTGGCAGCGTCCTCACTCACAGTTTCCCTATATTATTTCTCTTGTAGCAACGAGTCACCTATACATGCCTCCTCATAGTAATAATACCCATTCACGACAGTTTAAGTCACAACAATATCTCTTTTAGTTGTCCTCTCTGCAGCACAACTCTACTAACAATCGCAGTGCGCAGTTGAGGAGGGGCCGGCTGGACCTCGTCTCTGCGTTACAAAAGTGACGTCTGTATTAATTCTTCTCTCTACACAGGGAGATCACCTTCCGTAAAAGCACACACGAGGAAGATTTCACTTCCGGTCCTCTTCCTAGGAATGTATACGAGTATCTGATGTAGGTACACACATATTTATCTAGAATAAAATAGAGCTATAGTAGCCTGCGTGTATTGTTCCACACATGTGCAGAAACAGACGCTGTTTGTTCCGCGCCCCCACCCAGCCAGTACAGAGCAAACAATCACACCGTTTCGTGGCTTTAATTCCGTCCGGCCACTGGATGCTTCCTAACGTATAGTCCTCTTATGGTATCGACCTCGACCTGGAAGAGTATCTCAGCAGAAACAACCTCCTCTTTCGTCACGCTGTCTCTCCTTTTTGATCATATGCGAATGTGGAGCGGCACGACAATTTCCATGCGCCCTCACTACTGTCTGTCGCCCAGCTCTCATCCTTCCCTATCGCAGCACCTACTACAAAAAACCATACGTTGAACTACTCATTCCTCCTTGCTTGTGACTAGAAGCCACAACAGCGGACCACGGTCTGTAGTTAGATTAGTGCTTTCGGGGTCAAGGGGTCGAGGGGCCTCGATGTCGTTTGTGGGAAGCAGCAGATACCGGTTTACTAGTCGTTTTCGACACTGTTTTCCTAACTGCTTAGAAACTAGTAACTACATACATATGTAGACACAGGCTCTTAAGCAAGCTGCTCTGCTTCTCTCCTTCAACTACTTACAACGACACATTGCTATATCCAGTTGTTTGGAAGTGTAGCTGTCTTCTTGTATCTCCTGAAACAGAGATCAAATCAGATGTGGATTGCTTTCATGGAACCTTTGATCGAATCTCACTTTCTTGTGCTTTTTCCGCATTCGGCGTCTTCTACTTGTGTGAGCAGAACCCTTTTATCAAAATGGTCTATATATATTTGCTCCCTGCCCAAACGTATACTGTCTCCGCCTCTCAAGCATGTCCGCGTGTTCTTTCTCTACTCCCGCCGTGTTCCGTCGTGCTTATTGATACCCCGGCTGCCCACGCGGGTCCGTAGCTTCTCCTTCTACCCGCACTGTGTTTTGCAAGCAGTGCATATCTGCGCATTCGTATATCTACGCTTACTAGTGTCCTCGTGAGCTGCGGCGAGCTGCTTAGGCGAGCTTATGAATGAACCACTATTACAGTCACCCACGTTAGCCTAAGGGTAACCTCAATTCTTGTGAGCGCTGTACACTATACGGTGAAGTAAAGAACGGCGGCAAATGAAGTATATCAGAGAATGTGTCACTATCCAAGAAAAGAAGTGTTGCGTTAAGTCCAGCTGTTGCTGTCTCTCACATATATCTCTAGCCACGCTCTTGTCTCTAGGCTCTTATGTTTCTTGTAGCGTCAGGCCGTTGTTTTCTTCATCCCCGTATAGCTCTTACGTCTGTTGTTACTTTAAAGGTTATGCTTTTCGACCCTTCTAGTACTTTCTGGCGTTGCTCAGCTCGTCTTTCTTCAGCAGTCGCTATGTTTTTTGCTGGTCTTCAGTATATATATCTCCTAAAGAAAGATTCGAGCTCTCACCGCCTTCTGTGACATCAGCCTCTATATGTGTGTGCTGTCGTTTCCTATTTCATGGTGAATGTATGTTCATTTGACTCAGGTCTGCTGTGGTTGGTGTGTGTGGTAATTCTCGTATTGACTGTGCAGGTGAGGGAAGAATGTTCGAAGTTTGGCGCCATCAAACGTGTGGAAGTGCATGTGATGGACAAAGATGTTCGTCTTTTCGTGCAGTTCACCGATGTGGCAGGAGCCGTTGCTGCAATACCTTCTCTTCACGGCCGATGGTTTGGCGGTCGTCAAATTATTGCCAATACTTATGAGGAGCGCCTGTTCTTGGACGGCGTTTATACTGCTTAGGTCTGTGTCACCTACAAATAGATTGCAGCTGTGTTGCCTCCTCAAATTCGTCATTCTTCATGCTCACGGAGGAGGAAGGAAATGCATGCATGATTGCAGGTGTATTACCACGAGCAGAACATTTCCATTCCATGTTTATATGGTTGTGCCTCCTTTATCTGTGAATGTGCGTGTCGAGTACATGCGTGCGCGTGTGCGTTTGTGTATACATGGGGAAGCGTTATCCATGAGCAAAGAGTATGATTATATATCCGCAGATGGTAATGTATTTTGACTTGTCTGTGGAGATCGCGTGTATCGGCACGCACATGGAGGAGCAAGAGTGCTGCGGGGCTTTTGTAGACATGGTGTCCCTCCTGTTTTGGAGACATGCGCCGCACTATTATAAAATTCAGTGTTCTCTCGAACATGTAGACTTAATCCTTGGTGTCGGCAAAGAGCTGTGGTTTCAACCATAGTGACTGCCTGTGTCCGATAAAAGCTCCCATGCATATTGCGAACGTGACCCTGCGTGCGCGCTCCTAGTCGAAAAAGGCTCTCAGAATAGAGGACTACCAAACAGGTAAGTAGAAGCTTTCTAAGTAGCTGAAACTCCAGCGCCACGTGCCTTACGTTTCCATCTTAAAACTTTGCAGTTCACGCGCACCGGCCAATGGTTGCTTAGACAGGTTGGCCAGGGAGATGCAGGGCGAGGCGTGGAATGGCGCTGTTGTGACCTCAATTCAGAACACGAGTACAGAGCCTCGATGCATCGGTATAAGGGGAGGACTCGCGCGTCGGATGCTATGTCAGTTCTTGGTAGCTTTTAGAATGCACCTTACAGAGTTGTTTAGCAGAACTGTTTTCAGGTAGAAACTACAGAAGCACGACACTGAACCGAAATAGAAGGGAAATATAGGCACGAAGCACGCTACGTGGACTGAAGCAGCTACGTCTTGCTGTAAACACGCAGTGCGCGGACTCATATAGCTATTGCACGTGTGTAAGAGCAGGCGTAGGTCACCACATCCCGACTTTGCATTCCCACACGGATATGCGGACAGACGTGCTCATTTGATTTGGAAACAACTAAGCATAGCTTCGAATAAACGTTGAAGAACACGTTCTGCGGATCTGCAGTGACGTTCACTGCTTTGCTTCGTAGTGTGTGGCAGATACCAGGCTGCACGCAGGTACTCAAGAGGACCCCGCCTGTGCGCTACGCTGGCTACCCGCGAAGAATGTAGAAGCATACGTTGGTCTCCAATGTGTTTTCCGAAGCGTTTACGCCTTCAAGCGAGTTTTAAAAGAAAGATACTGCCACTAGAGAGCTTAACACGTTCGGCCGCGCTGCTGCCTTGCATGTACACTGTAAGGCCAGCGTACTCTGTTAAACAACACATTAGACTGCGGTCCCTGGTATTTGGCACTCATCGCCACCTGCACGTCAACAACATGCAAGATCCCCAATACAAAACGTTGAAACGTTGCCTCACTCGCTCCTTTCACCGAAGTCAGGGCAGTCAAGGTACTGACCCTCGTGCAGTGTTCATCGCAAGAAGAGAAAGAGTCGCCTGGCACATACGCGTGCATCTCTACACGTCAGTATCGACGCGCAATCGTGCTGTAAGTGCGTGCGAGAGGCGACGAGCCCGACGTACAGTTCCGCCGGTGCACAGGGGCGTGCAGCACGTCCGACACACCTACGTGCACCCGAAACCCGATAGTAGATCGGAGCTGCTTGGTGCTTAAGAGCGTGTTTTGTCCTTACGCTTATGTCCCGCCTCGTCCTTCCCTAATCAGTAGTGGAGGGAAGACCACGCCGACGCTGTTCCGTCTGCTGTAACATAAATGTAAAATGCTTCGTACTTGAGACATATGCGGAGGTATATGTAAACAAAACCCAAAGGGGACCTATGAATACCCAGCGCTGCGAAGGCGTGCAGGCGGCTCCGAACCGTGCCAAACTCGCGATGATACGCATGCATGCTCAGCGACTAAAAGCAGACCGACTTCGCGGGGTATGCGTCGGGATTGCCACTGTACACACGAGATGCTAGCCGGAGGGGGAAGGCGCTACAGGCAAGTCCCGCCGAAACAGAGACAGCGTCTGCCAAGCGTGCAAGTATGCGCATCGCTCGCTCCTTACAATGCAGGCGGCTACACATTTTTGTCAGCACCCCTTGCGCGACCACTCGAAGTATGACAGGTACTACCGCATATACGGGTCGGGTTGGAAAGATTCGATCCCCGGAATTGTGTTGTGGACTACATCATCGAAAAGGACCGTGAGGAAAATGCGTCTCTGTATCAATTGGAAATTAACAGACTTGTATGTAGAAGAATTGATAAAGCACGTAAGGGTGATCACGTGGGATTTCGCCAGTGTACGTACGGCTTAATCTGCCCCATGTGTGCCAGAGCGCCGCCACACTCGTGTGCATACAATTGATATTTGAGCAGCTATGCATGTGCGAAATGGCGATCACTAAAGTATCAGAGGTTGAGCGCCAAAAAGAAGGGCAGGTGGCGCTCGCAGGCAAGCCTGATCCGCCTCTAAGGTTTGGGGGGTAACAGAAGGATTGTGCAAGTTGTGTAGACATGTCCCATGCCCCTAGATCTTCAAACACTCGACTCAGAACTGGCATCTAACAGTCTCAATGGTACTCCTGCCCATGAAAACTCCGCACGCACTCGATTCTAATGGCGCATGCCCACCTACATCCAGAAAAGAGAGCGACAACCCGATACTCTTTTCCATTTCTATGGCCTTTTCGAGGCGCAGCTACTTTCCTGGGCCTGAATTCCTTGACAAGTTGCCTTCGCGGTGGGTTTTCCAAAAAGAAGCCGTGATACGAATTTTCGTTGTCGATCCCTTGTATCGTGCACGCCGGCGAGGCAAGTGCATCGACGTCTGGCCGACGTGTGGCTGTTGTGCAGTATCTGCCTCATATCTGGTTGCACAGAGCGGCAGCTACGATAGCATGGAGGCGTTATCACATGACACCGTAAGAAAAAGGAAGTGACACTGTGCACCTTGTGGCCAGAGAAAACCACATTCTCTGGTTTGTCCCTCGCTGGCGCGTTTTCTCATCGAGTCTTACGCATGCTACGTACGTAGCCAGGAAGCTCCCGATGAGGCATGCGGGAGGCGGCTGTCGATGACGGGTCGCATGCACGTCGAACACCAATAAGCGTTCGCCGGCAGGATAATAAGCCTTTTACTCCAATATGACGCTCCCGCGAGGCCCTGTGAATTGTCTTGTGGTCTACACGCCACGCGAATTCGTGGAAGCAGGTGACACAGTCTCACGTGAACCACCGTGCAAAGAGAGGACAACAGCGTCTCCCTATGTATAAGACGCATTCATCTGATACACCCTAATGAGACCTCGCGTTTCCCAAGCTTTACTGAAAACTACAGGCATAAGATGGCACCTGCGGCGACTGCCATTTTCTGCATTATCGCAGTCTCCGTAGAGTAGCTGCAGTGTTGGATGCTTGCAGTGTGAGTTCACTCCCCTCCATACAGAAGTTGGCTGGTAGCATGCCGTCATCACGGCAGGCGTATACCCTCTGATATGCAAAGCCAGCCGCTTCACGCATATGTGACTCAGCCTGAAGCACATTGATAGGTGCCCAAAATGCGGGGCAATCTCAACACTCAGCAATACGCTGTGACTCTTCTGCTGTCCATTCTCATTAGTATCTTGACTTCTTCAGGAATTTCTCCCTCTGCTGTCTCGCCGGCCAGTTTTGTTCCCGGGTATTCACAACCAATCCCGTAGCGGCACTGGTTTGTAAAAAGTATTCGCCTCTTTCTTCAGGTACCCACTCTGTCTGCACGTCAGGGCGTGCAGACACACACACTGTAATGCCTCGTCGCCCGTGCGGCACGGCAGCCGCCAGGGCTGCAGCACACCTCTTCGTGTCACCCCATAGCAATGGGAGGAGTCTTACTCGTCCAACACTCTGACGTGAGAGCGGCAGCAGACGCCGTGGCGGCAGGAGGGACGTCCGCGGGCAAAGGGGCGCGATCCCTCACGTCGTCGCGTAGTTTCCCGCTTATGCCCCGTACTTCAGCAGTCCTCCCTGCGACATGCGCAGAATTCCCGTATTGGTCAGCGTTGCACAAGTAGAGCGATCGTTCAGGCACCAGAGAGAGCCTTTAGCTGGGAAAAAATCGACTCCATATACACGAAGACAGAGCCGCCTGCAGAGTGGAAATTCTTGGCCACAAGAAGCGCGCAGCAGCAGTAGCAACATGGACAGTAGCAGCGAGAACGTCAGCGTGAGCAGCGCGCTCCGAAAAGTATTGGAGAGCCGAGTAGGCGCAGCCGCACCAGCAAGCGGCATGAGCGCGGCCGAGCAGCTCTTCTTAGAAGAGGGAGCTGAGTGCGGCGTACGTGAAGATGGCCGTGCATGCTGCGATGTGCTCCCGTCTGATGTAATGACCCACGTTCTCCCGCAGTGCCACGCATCTGCTGCTGTTCGCAGCAGTGAGAATGCTGTCCTCTGCGGAGTCCAGGTGAGGCGCCGTTTTTGTGCCTTTTTTGTGTGTTGCCCGTCCCCGGACGTGGCTGCCTTCGAACTTCACAAACACCGACTCGTAATGCCCGGCGTCCAAGTAGTACGATGCTCATCCCCGTGGATGGGGGGACAGAGCGGCCCGCGCGGGGGGAGAGACGAGTTTCGACACACAGAGGGAAGCCTCGTAGACACGAGCGCTACAGGAGCCACGCTAGACAACAGTCCGCAGCGAACAGAGATCTCCTTGTATGTATATGCGTAGTGGACGAACGTAACGCAGGCCAGGGGAGAGAAAGAGTGGCGAGAGAAAGAGAGAGAATAGAATAGAAACACGCATAGAAGGAAAGAGGAAGAGTGAGGTGGCTTTGCGCCTGGAGAGGTGTGCAAAGTATTGAAATATTCACTTCCTGTACGATTTTGCCTTGGCGTGTCTCTCTGCGGCCATTTATGTGATGGGGAACCGTGTGTGTGTTCGTATACGCACAACCCCAACGATCATTGGTATTGGGTTGGACGTGAACTTTAAGCGGCTGTGTTATGTCGTCCTGCAAGCCACAAGCAGCGAGCTTGATCGCGAGGATGACGAAGTCAGCGGTACAGCTACAAGCACACACAAGACGTACTTTTTCTTTTGTTCACAGTGCAGCTGCTCTCAACACTGAGTCAAAGGATCTACTGGGGAGACTGCCTGCAGTCACGTGGTGGTCAATTTGCAGCCTACAGCTACACGCCGTGTGAGTCTTACAGTGCATACGTGCTGCTAGGGGAGCTGTGTTTCGAGAAATCTCCTTGTGTCTGCATGCTCAACCTTTTGGCAAGCCCTCGTGTCAAGCCACTTTTATCGGGCGTTTCAGTCACCATTTTTTGTGTGCTGAGTGCATTGTGTCTTCTCTCTTTCTTTTGCACATCGTTTTTCCCGTTCTCTCTTATCTCTCTGCCGCCTTGCGTTGCAGTTGCAGGTTGGGAAACCGTCCGCTCTTGCTCCTGGTGAAGGAATCGTATTTCTTGGTATCGACTGGTGAGTTCCTGCGTCTTGCTAGCAGCACAGAGCAGCCCCTCGTGGACGTAGTGGCAGTCCCGTCGACAGTGTCTACCGATGCTTGCTGTTGTGCACGTGAAAAAAAAGCGGTCTCTCGCTCTAATGGTTCTATCACATAACGTATCGTGGGCTTCCTTCTTGAGTGTGTCATACACGTTAAAATTTCTACACAAAGGAGAAAAGAGCGCGGGTGGGAGGAGGGGGCGCAGCGCTGGCAAAGGTCGGTCACAACTGTGTCCCGGTGCTGAAGGAGTATTCGCTTTGTTGTATATCCTTTGTGTGCTTGGAGAGAGTGAACGGTTTGCAAGAGCTTCTGGCGGCTGCCGAGGCCGCAGGCCTTCTAGCTCTTACTGACTCTTCAAAAGTGCTTTTGGCTGGCAGACACATACCTCCCCACAACTACTTGCCGTATGTGATGGTCGTACCAGGGTGCTGGCGGCAATATGCTGGCTTCCAGCATACAAAAGAAAGGCGCATGCTGTCTATGGTTCGTCAGATACTAGCGCAACTTTTTCAAGGAAGTGACTTATCACTCTTACGCAGAAGGAAGTAGAGAAAGTGCAACCGGCAACAGGGACAAATGCACACCTGAGGGAATACTGACACCGCCGGAAAAAAACGATTGCATGTAAATCATGCTCTCAACGCCCCACTGCCGAATGATCGTGCGTTAACTGGACTGTGCAGGAACAAAAATACACAGAGACTAGGGCCGCGTTGGAGTCATAATAGCAAGGATATATGCACAGGGGTATACGTATGTGGAGGCGTTGTTGCGGGCCATGACCACACGCGGCGAGCGGTCTACACAATAGTGGCCATGTTGCCTGCATATGTGATTGATATATATATATATATATGTATATACAGAGAAAGAGGAAGAGACAGAGAGAGATTCACGTATATACGTACAAACTGTTGATACGTCAGTGCGGAGCTGACCTACTGTTGGTACGGCAATGCGTAGCTAACCTACATGCAGATTAAGGGGATTACGGAGGGAAGCAGGACAGACTAGCTCGTTTATACATATATATAGAGGGAGAGAGAGGAAGGAAGAAAGAAATTAAGAAGGGAAGAAAGATAGACGGGGAAGACGAAGCGTGAAGGGTTTTGGCGGCTACTTTTCTCGTGGTCTGAAGGCTACAGATTGCACCGTGTCTGCCGGCAGAACCACAAGACGTGGTTTAGCGCGTACGCCTGGGGCTTGTAGAGGCCTGTGCGTTGCACGCCTATGTTTATGTATATACGTGTATACGATCTTGTGTCCACACACCTGCGTGTATTTGCGGTGACGCAGCGCTGCTGCTGTGGGACCGCGAGTAGGAGGTGGAGGTGCGGCAGGAGCAAGGGGCCCCAGCGATTTTGCTGAAGGGACCGGAGGATCGCAGCGCATGCAGTCCTTATTGGTAGATTTGATGCTTGGGCCCGCCGCAATCGATAAATCCAAGCTGTGCATTCTCCCTGGAAAGCTATGCTTTCACGTGTACATCGACTGCATGGTAAGCTCGACCCTACATATATATGTGCATATATATATATATATGTATATATATTGTCCTATTCGTATGTGTATATATATGTAAGTATACGGAATGTGTCTGCATATACAGAACGTGCGTGCCTCTATGCACGACATGTGGTGTTTCGTGTGCTGCAGGAATATTCGAAGTCTGCGTCATTCGCGGGATGTTATGCTGGCACGTACACACCGACTGCGTGGGTTTCAATGTCTGTAGAAATACGTGTGCATGTACGAAGAGACGAATGGCTCCGTCCGGCCGTCTGTCACCTCGTTTGCAGTCGACGAAACTAAGGTCTGCATTCTTCGTGGAGAGAGATAGTATTACGTATATATAGACAGCGTAGTAGCTCTTGAACTGCGTGTGAGTGTGTTTACATTTATAGGTGCACGACCGTCTGTGTCCGGCTTGTAGTTCTTTCCTGTCCATCCTCGCTTTCTCGTAGTCACTACCTAGCATAGATCTGTGGCCCAGTCGCGGCGCTGAGCAGAATACCAGGGTCTCTTATTATAAGTCTGGGAGACCGCCGTTTCGAGTGTTTGTAGAGCAGTTACTCTCGAACGCATTTCTGTTGCACTCCAGATGTACATCCCAGCGACAGTTATCTGCGCACCTACGGTTATGTGCACCAATAGTTTCCTGTGTGCTCGATCTGGACATGCGCTGTGCGGTGAGCGCGTGTCTTTGTGGCGGCGACTTCATGTATGTTTACCCCTACGCCTTGATTTGTAGACGTATACCCGTTTAGTTGGCGACATGCATCGCTTTCTGCGTATCCTTTTTAAATATACTTTCGTGTTTATATCGACCTAGTTCTTGTACATGCGTGTTTGTATAGCGCTTGATCTTAGGCGTTAGAAAGAGAGTCAGGCTTCGGCTGCGCACCGCGGGACATGTTTCAATACCTTGAGCATGCGCAGGCATGTGAAAGTGCGCTTTTCCTTCTGCACACACAGGGCGCGTACTGTACCTAATTTCTTCTTTTCAATCAGTACCAGAGAGCTCCGTGTGGTCTGTACACACGCATATACCCGCACTTGTAGCGACCTATGCAAGAGTGTGTGTGTGTGTATATATATGTGAGGAGGGAAAAGAGGTAAACACCTCAGCTTTTGATTTCCTGTACACCTGATTAACTTACTGAATATTAAAGGCAGCTCTCGCAGCGCTTCGTGGCTTCAGAGCGGAGAATGGAGACTTACTATAGCTGTACCGACGTTGCCCGGAGGGCTGCGCGAACGCACGTGGTAGTAAGCAAGAAGCGAGCATGACTTTAAAATACCTGAGGGGATATTCTGTTGACCTCGGCTTTCTTTCCAGTATGTGTCAATGTACTTCTGTTGCATGAGCGGCGCGCCGCTCATCCATATTTATCGGTATCGAGTGGAGCTGTTTCTTACGTACTTGCGACGATGGTATCTCGTAATAGCGCAGTGACGCCTCAGCAAAGCAGGCACCCGCCAGTCTTTGCAGACGAGCTGCTGGCGAAGGCGCGCTGAGATGCACAAACTCCTGCGGACCAGTTTTTGGTGTGGCGCTGTCGTTCTAGCCCTGCCGCATCTGACTTGAGGCTTGAAGCAATAGTGACATTCTTACGTATCAAGTGGCCGACACATTCACCACCAATATTCTTACTCTGGTGTTAGTGCCACTCCAGTGTGCCGTAAACGCATGCTATCACGTGTTTGAGTACACTCTGGATGTCTTTCCGGGCGCACTCCAAGCCTGCAGTTTTCCCGCTACCGCGTGCCTGAAGCCTAGTTCTACACCTATTTCCGTGGGTGGCGTCACAGCAGCTCCTTTGGGCGTGCCTTCTGCTGCTCCACGTACAACTCTACACGCTGCCTAATAGATGTTTCAAGGCGGCGCCGCTCGCGTAAGGCACGCAGAACGCAAAGTGAGACGAATCAATTCTTCGCTACTTCCTTCATGATGCGGGGTGCAAGTTGCCGTACACATGCATCCCATATGTGGAAGACAGTCCACGTCGCCCTCGCACTGGCCGATAATCGTGTTGCATGCGTGCTCAATTGTGTGTAGCGGCGTTTTGTGGGCAGAGACCCGCGTTAGCATTGGCGTTTTCTCAGCCTTTCAATGAGGTCTTCGCAGTCCGATGAATGGTGCTGTATCTTCCCGAAGAGACTTTTCGTTAGTGATGTGTCCACAAGATGTTGATTCTTCCCTCTTCCCCTTATGCAAGTGTCATACTGCTTTGATTACACACGCCTTCCTTTCCTACTAGAAGACGCCCGTCTTGCTTGAGCTTTTGAGACCGTTTTCGTCGCGGCCGTTGATGAGTTCATATCGCGAAAAGACGTCGGCGTGCTGTCCGCCTGTAGTTCCCGTTGCTGCTCTTTTACTCGTCGTGTAGCGACGACGCCATTGTGATTTCCACTTTCCTTGTGAGAGCTCATCTGCTGGCTTTCGTCAGGTTCTAATGGCGGGGGGAAGCCTTCTCGACGCGCTCAGCCTTTCAATCGTGGCTGCGCTGCGCACGCTAATGTACGTCTGAGACTTCGCAACACAGATACCTTCATACAAGGGATCCTCTTAGGATTCAAAGCTACATACGTCTATACGTTCGCGGGAGTGTGTGTTTGTGTGTATGTGTGCGTGGTCTGCCCTTATACGCACAGCAGTTGCGACGTAGTATCAGAATTGCCGCGTGTCTGAATGCAGGAACATAGATAATATCCGCCCAACCATAGCTACACGTTCTGCGCCGGCGACGTTCTAGTCGCACGCCTCTGGGCAGCCGGCCGCTAAGGCTCTTCAGTCTCGCAGCGCTGGGCAGCCATGATACTGCTAATACGATCTGAGCACAGAAAGCGTAAGAGCGTTCGTCACATGCTCGTATAGACGGTTCTGCGTGTTGCTGGGAACGTCACGTGTGTTACCAGTCGTACTACTACTACTACTACGTGTACGCAAATCTTCACGTGTTATCACGTGTGAACGTGAGGGTACGGGCGTCTATAGCTCTATGCGTCCTGTGTAGGTATACGAAGACATACAGAAGCCAATTTTTTTGTCTCTAGCTACAAACCTAGGTAAACGGTTGCGGTGCACGCAGCTGTCAGGTATTTCGCGACCAAGGAGGCACGGATATGGATGCAGAATACGTGAACACTGGGTCATAGCTGTTCGGCGCGCGCGCACATGCACGCGTGCTTGAGGGATGAGCCTCTGTAGAAGGATCATACACGTGCGCAATAAAGGACTGCCGGGTTTAGCGTGCTTCCCGTACAGCTGGCGCTGCAGCGCAGCTGGACGGGCGCTTTTGTAATTGCTTACGAGCAGACACTTGAGTGTCTAGCTCTTCATTCACACGTGTGCTTTGCCACTATTCGCAGCACGTCAACGCAGCATTGACGCACACTTACATTCTTAGATACATACATACGTATATGCGTAGATACATCAAAATGTAGACACTTACATACATACATGCCTACATACACGGATAGTTACGTACCTAACATCGGTAGTTGTTATGGGGTGCACGCATTAAAAATCAACCAAGATCGCGTAGCTGTGTCAGCGCTGATATGTACACACGTACATAACATTGTTAAACGTTATGTGTTGCACGCTTCCAAAATCAGCGAAAGGTGCGTAGCTGTATCAGCGATGATCTACACCTGTATATTGACTCAAACTCGGTTGCGCATGATACAGCCTACCCAACGTATTTGTGGAGACCGACGAGGAGGATGAGGACGAGAAAGAGGGCGATGAAGGCGAAGGAGACAACGCGATTTTGAACGTCGCTTGCGACGAGCGGTAAGGAGGGCGCGGATATTCACAGCCGCACTGCATCACTCAACACAAGTAGCCACATATATGACAATTATGGTAACTTGCGCAGAGTCGTCGGGCGGTAGCAGCTCAAAGCAGCAGACCTTGTAGCGCGAATGTACGCTAGAAAGGAAAGACGGTGCTGAGGGAGAGGATAGGCCTAAGATTTGCCCAGTGCTCCTGTGCTGCTGCTGCTGCTATTACCCTCTTTCGAGTTCTATACACGAACGTGGCTTGTAGGGAGGAAGTTTCAAGGCAGCTCCTTTGTTGTAATCGCCCGCGGTAGTGCCGTTGTTTTCGATGGCACACACACATTTTACATGACAAGACTCTGTTAACAAGCATGGCTGGCTGCGTATATGTGGGCTGACGGATCCTTCGTATGAGGGATAATTATTGCTGGAGTACATGCTACAGTATTCTACAAGACACTATTTCGCTGCACAGATGCGTGGAACCGCCCACTGGAAGACCTGGAATTTCCGCAAAAACGGTAGATGGCTGCTCTCCCTTCAAACATTGATGAGCCTCTCCAGGCCCAGTCTCTGAAGACGGGGAGAGTGTCGTCGCAGACAACGCATCCTGTGCTTATTGGTCTCTCCGCACTTGTGTTGCTGCTGCTAGTCCACCTGGGTGCTGTTGCTGCTGCTGCTGGCGTTCTGGTCCTCGTCTGCAGCGGCCGCTACAAAACTCTGGACCTATTTCTTCCCCTCCTCCTCCTCCGCCGTATCCTCTTGCTGCTGCCGTTCTAGCTTCTTTTTTGCAGACCCCATGATGTTAGCGTGCGACTGCAGTGTTACATATACAGCTATATCAGGCAGATCCACCGAAACCTGAAGGGGGAGGTAAACACCTCTATACTTCCATACACACATGGTGGACATAACAATCGTGTACCTGCTGACGTGCGCGGTCTCATCCGTTTGTAAGCTCAAGCCCCTACAAGTAACGCCTTCATCAGTTCGTTTCTGCTGCCAGCAGTGCTTCTCCCCGGCGGTATTCTTAGTCATTTTCCACCGCGTAGCCCCTTTCCTGTTGCTGTGCGTGCTTCAAGTGGTTTGCCTCTTCTTCACTACTATTACCGTACTGAGCCTACTTGGCGCTCATTGCAGTGTGTGTGGCTCTCACTTTGTGGCCGCTTTGCTTCTTGTAACGCTTGTGGTAATCTCCTCTGTTATTCTCTCTTCTCTGCTAGTGTTGCTTTTTTTTGACTGCCAGCGATTCTTGTGGTGCTGCTGTTGCTCTCAGCTAGTAGCCTCCCTTTGATGCCCTTGTTGCTGCTGCAGTATTACGCAGTGTTTACTTCACAGCCGTTCTTGAGTTAGTTATCGCACCTGCTGCCGAAACATGTGGTTCACAGCTTCGCAGGGGGAGGCTGCTGCTGGTGTTACGCGCCTGCGGGGAATCACCCTGGTTGCTGCAAGCGCTGTCTATCCTGCCGGTCCTGCGCAGCTGCTGGTGCTTCCGTCATGTATTACTGCTGTCTCTGTGCTACCCTAAAGTGTCCATTGCTCTCTGTGTTTCCAGCATTCAGCCTAAACTGATTTCAGCATCACACTTCTTGAGGCTGAGAGGCTTTTCTGTCTTCCCGTGCTTGAGAGGTCTCCTTCATATTCTGGTGTCTTCGCTACGACTCAGCCCCGCGTGCTTATGCACCTCTGACGTACCATCCTACCTAACGTACCGCGGGTCACGTGTCTCCGCTCACTGCAAAACTCATCCTTCATGAGTCGGTGAATACTTTCTCCTCCTTTTCTGCCTGTGCGGGCTTTCTTGGGCTTACGGCCGGGTCTTTTTTGAAAACGTCGTATTCACATGCGTGCGCTGTGTAGCTGTATACTGATCCTTAACAGAGAGACAGCCGGAACGCCTTTTCCTGCCAGCAACATTCCCCTCATCGTCACGGTCGGACAGGTAAAATGATTTTGTCTCAGCTACCGCGCCTCAAGTAGACGTGTCTGCAAGACTCACACTGGGTTTTTCTTATCTTCCTATTTTCTTTCAGGACCCCTAACTTACATGCATATGGGTTGTCGTAATTATCATACATGCTCTGTGGAACACAAGGGCTTGGGCAGCACCCGCAAGGAGGATTCACGTGTGTGCATGTAATTCTGAGTGAGCGTTTGTAGCCACAAACGTGCGTGTCTCTGTCTCGGAGTGTCTGTGTGTGTGTGTGCGTGTGTGCGTGTAAGTAGTGCATACCCCTTCATATGTGTCTACAAGGGGCTCTATCGGATATTCTGCGTTGTTGTAAACTTCTTTTGCGGCGGCCCCAGGAAAAGCAAATGTGTCTTATCGTCCTTCATACGTCCGTGTGATATCACGGCTCTGTCGCATTGCAGAACACTAGCTCAGCTCGATGCTCTTGCGGGCAGCAGATTTAGCCGCTGCTTGTTCGAAAAGGTGCCTGCAGCCGTGCATGTATGGCGGGAGGTGTACGCTGGATATACCTGCGACGGTCCTGCTCTCAGCAGGTAGGAGTATGGGCTCGTTTGATGTTATGCACAGATATAGCCACTCTTCCGATGTACAAGTGCAAGTAGTGGCAGTTCCTCTTGCGCTTCGCCGGTCTGATCCGCTGGTCGATAGTGGCCGCGTCCAGTTGCGTTGGCCCTGTACCTGTATGATGGTCGCACAAACACGTATCAGCTGCTGCAGAGCCTTCCAGGGGCCCGTACGTACATTCGACCTTCTCGACAAGAGTGAGAGTCGAGCTTGAACTCAGGGAGAGGGCGTTCAACACGTACAGAGATGTACACATTGGTAGTTCCGCGGCAGTATATCTTGCATTCAGTACGTGTAAGCATGTACACATGGGTAAAGCGGTAGTATATCTGGCGCGTGTGCACTCGCCGAGAATACTTTCGAACGTGTTGGACATACTGGAATACTGCATCTAAGTGGCATCTGTGCTCTCACGTGAGTATAAAGCATACGATCTTAAGCTGAAAAGCTCTTCTCTACTACTGTCGAGTCCCATGCAGAAACTGTCATCGTGCTTCCGGCAGCTCCCACCGAGCAACATACGAAACAAGAAACTAAACTTTTTTTTGCATCCTCTTCTACACCACTTTCTTCCGCATGTGCGTCTACGCAGATAGGGCTCTATTCATTGACTTTCCGCATGTGCGTGCACCTTGTACATTTCTACTGGTTAGGCACTTCCAGTTACACTCTGTTAGCGATGTGACGTCTTCCCTCTAATGCCTAGAAAGCTCCAATACAAGTGATTCTCGTACTGACGGAGTCAACCACCCGCGTTTTATTGTGAGGCAGTCGCCCATTGTACACAGTTACTCTTCCACCGTCTTGCTGAGAACGGCCTCCGATAGTTTTCTCCTACTTTGTTGTGGGAATGCAAAGAGTTCCATGTCTTCCGTGCACGGCTGACAGGACCAGGAAGATTTTACGCAGACATAACGTAAGATCACGCATATTGACACACGGTACTCGAGTGACTCACAGCTCTGCAAGTTTCAAAGGCGTGGTGTATTATAGCTAGCTCCGCAGGAGCAAGGAAACCTGTGTGCCTCGCTATATAGTCTCTATTCCTCGCTACATGCTCGTCATGTGTACTTGCAGATACGCGGTGTATCTTACCTCTGTACTACTTCGTGGAATCCGAACAAAACGCTTTTCATTACGCCTGTACCCACGAATCTAGAATGGTCTCAAATGAGACCACTCTTATACATGTGGACTTACTATTGCATGAGCCGCATGCGCTTGCACAAGTATCAAAAAGCGACTCTCACGTGGACTCATCCACAGAAGTATAAAAGGCCTATCTTTCCAAGTGCTTGCGTGTGTCAAACACACACGTGGTCGGCAGTGGGGAAGCTTCTAGAGCTATGGAATAGTACTTGGAGCCCGATGCATAGGGGCAAAAGTGCCGCTGGCAACTGCGAACTGTCTTCTCGCTTTCATGAATGGTCCTGCCAACTGGGTTGACAAAAAAGTGATACTGTGCAACAGCGTTTACCTGGTGATATTGACCTGTCATGCGTCCAACTCAGTCCACCACCCGTGTGATCACCATATCTATATTGCTACGCATATACACATGCGAATGCGTATACTATCGCGAACAGCCGCACCACTAGCAAAGTAGAGCTGGCTGAGACTGACCCTAAAAAAGATGTATGCAGCAACATGCACGTACAATTACGTAGACTTGTTTAGCATCTGTGCTCTCATACAGTTGTGGACGTGCATGCACATCGATATTCCGCGAAACTTGCCTATCATCACTGCGTGCTTGGAGACGCATACGAACATATACAAGTGCATAGCACCGTATTTAGGTAAATGGGCGCCCATATATATTAACAGGTCCCCCCGCGCGCCTCTAGGGACTCGAACAGCATGTTTTGGAGGTTATACCAGTGTAGCAGAGAGCACAGATGGACGTACATACGTATAGGTAGTCATATATATGTGTGGATGTACGTATGTATGAGTGTGTGCCTTATGTGGAGCTTCCGTCGGCTAATAATGGGGAGCATGAACCTGTACATGTAAAACGCAGAAGAAGTTCATTGTCTGATTAACAAGATACCTAGCAGGGCTGCGTAAGCCTCTATCAAATGCAGGGTCCGCTGTAGGCGACTGCACCGTGCTGCCATAAGCGGCAACCAGTCACGTGATCGGCTGTGACCGGGTGACCCGGGAAGTTTGTGTAGACACGCGTAATATGCGACTGTGTATACGTGTACAGGCACGTACGTATCAAGATTAGCTCTCCGCAGCAGTCACTAGGAGACAGGCGCCTCCATTCGAACAGCAGATGCACGTGCTTGTTGACGAAAGAGAGGCTCACAAAGCAAGCGCCTAAGCCGTCACCCGCTTGCCCACTCCGAGCACCATATTCTCAATTTGCTTATCTCTTGTGTCATTGCAGGAAAGCGGTGACTTACAATCTTCGAAAACGTTAGGTTTCAACGCTGGTGGCAGCTTGTGCTATCACGTCTTCGCCTCCTCGTTTCCAGAGCGTTCGTTCACGCAGCCAATCGTGTTGTACGTTTCGCTTCTCTGCTCCTCTCTGTTTTCAGATAGGCCGTCACTATGTATGGGATATGCGGGCCAGCGAGGAAGCGGCGTGCAGCAGCCGCCTTGCGGTGGCTGTTACATCTCAAGGTCTTAAAAGTGTCGGTTTGCAAACGTTGGGAAACTCGCTCGTCGATCCTGCAACCTTTTCGTCTCTCATGGTGGTCAGCAAGAGACGCGTCCACGCATCGCACGGAGATAGCATGCAAGATTACACCCACAGAGGAATCACTACTTGTGACCTCGGCGCGCATGGGATGGTTATCATCTACACGCGTGTTCGCGTGTGATTATTGTCCCATGAGCATCTGCTTCTAGTACAGAACCTTTCGCGTGCGTGTTCTCATGTGTAAATGAGTGCGCGTGGCGGTTGAGGGGAAATGTCTGGTGGAGCTTACACCCTCGGTCGTCAGAGCAAGGGAGATACTGAAAACAGTGCGGCTTTCACGTGAGAGGGGGGTGCTTTTTTGTCGCGCTTCTGCCCGTAAAGACAAAGCCGCAGCGTTTCACCAGCAACAGCAGCAGCGGCCCCAACCTCGAGGCCCAGAAGGAGAATGACGCAGTGCTGGCTGCCCCTGCGTGCGTTACACGTCTTCCCAGACAAGACAGCACACGAATAGATGTCGATATCTGGGGATGGGTAAACTTGAATAGGTACACTCTCTACTCGACTAGGAAACTCAGGGCAGACGTGATGAGTGCCAGCTCGACCTTGTGATGGCAGTAGACGTGTGTGTATAATTCTAAGCACCGATTAGACAAGAGCTGAGTGACCAGAGACTTTTTGCATTCACGTTAGCATGTTCGGTGAAACCACCTTACGATAACACACAAACAGAGACACTACTGCAACATTGTGTTTACGGATCTACGCATATTTTGCGGGGAGTAGCGACTTACCGAAGAAGTGCGCTTGTGCATCATGGCTTTGCAGTCATTCTTCGAAGAAGATCCTTCCACGTATGGGGGGGGAGTGATGCTGCCCAGGAGGCTAAATAGTCTCGGTGCGTGCATGCGGCTTATTAGATGCTATACGCACAGGATATACGCACAAGATTCAGACTTCGGCGTAGATACAGGCTACATGCCTCACATGAGTTACCACGTTATGGTATAAATTTCCCGTATATTCCTAACACGCCTACACTCTGCAGGTGATGTCACCAGGGTGGCGACTGTGCCAACTTTCATCGCTGCCTTCCACACAGATCTCCACCTTTTTTTCCGTCGGCTACGGCTGAGCAGCGTATACTATCGTGGTAATATGGCCGTGGGCGCTAATTCAAGTGTGTTGCGTACGACCGGGAGATATACGAAGCTGTCTGCGCATTTTTAGGCGCGATCTCGTAGCTACAAAGACATGAAGGCCTTGACGTTTACGTGCAAACATCTAACTTGTTGTATGGAAGTGATTTGACTGGTCTCGGCTATGAGTACCATCTGTCTGGAGGCGAGTAAGCCGTCCAGTACCGATCCCATGTATAGAAATGGTCTGTATTTGCATGGTTTTTTGCTGAGTATTTACCTGTAGCCGTTGCGTAAAGTGAGCGATGACAAACGTGCACGAGTGCATACGTGGCAGATTTCTATATATACATATGTATAAATATAAATACATGTATGCATGTTTATTAATGATGTATGCATATATCTTTACATCTGTATGTATGGGCAGATTTCTGAATGTATATATGCATGCATGGATGTACGTGTAAGCCTAAAAGCTCGCCTTTAGGTTCAGGTTGTTTAAACTGCACCGTGTGTAAACTTTGTCCGTCCATAGTGACATGAAGTTGTCTCCACTTCTTGAGATGCTACCTTTACTGTGGAGCTCCATGTAAAATCCAGCCTTCTTCTACATGCGTTCGTCAAGTCGCCATCTGCCAATTATTAGGAATTAAAACAAATTGTGCGGGCTTCCACAAGCGAGGCGGCCTGTCGTATGGGCTTCCAGATTGTTGATAGCACCTGACGCGCCGTTGCTCCGTCACAGGCGTGGCTGCGGTTATCCGGATGGGCGCTCCCTGAAACATGTGTTTGAAGTTCACTCCTGTAGATGTGGCTTTCATGACTTTCGCTCCTATACAGTGACGCACGTGCTTGCGCATTGGTAAACTGACCTGTCCCCGCCGTCTCCCAAACAAAATCTCCTTTATCATTCTCAGTATGGAATGTTTGACTGTCTTGCATGCAGAGCTCACAGCGCGTCTGCGGAGAACTCTTCAACCGTTTAGAAGAGCGTCTGCGCATTCAGCGGCGTCAGCAGCGGCAGCAACAGCTGCATGCCTTCATGGAAATGATGCAGGAGTTGTAGTCTCACAATGAGCTGCCTTCGTCGCCCGCGCGCTGTGCAGCAGGCTTTTCAGGACATTGCTTATCTAATCCCGTTGTCATGGCACAGTCGCAATAAATATGTGACGAAAACGGCCCAAGGTGCTGACACTGATAAAATAGTGAGGCAGAAACTACCGTACTACACGGCACCTGCATGTGCATGCGTGTGTTCGTACGCGGCGTATGTGCATTCAGTATATAGGCAGCTGAATATCTGTCTCTGCTTTCATGCTGCTGAGGGAGCCAGCCGTACGAGGGATGCAGTCTTGTGTATCCCCAATGTTCAGATGTTGCAGTCTGAAAATTTGGTCCGCCTATGTACCTGCATGTACGTGCGTGTGTGTGAACACCTATGTGGTACACCTGGAAACGACGCACAGCTTGGGTGAGCTACTGAGCTCGTGTGAAACATCATGCATATATGTTCGCGGTCTACGCCATTCATGACGAAGTTTTTAATCTGATGTTCCACGTTTCTAAAGTTCAGGATGTGCTATTTACAGATGAGCTACAATCAACCGAATGCAGAGGCTCCGTGCTCGTTCATGCACTGGCACGACGTTGACGCATCTAGGCCCCGTTTCTGTGGACAGCTGGTGTTTCCTACTCTGCTACCGCTGTCAACCCCTACGCGTCCAACGAGACGCTGGCTTTGTTAGACAATTCCTTAAGGGTATCTCTACTAGAGAAATACGTGATTACACCCTGACCCACTCGCGCTAAGTACTGTGTGTAGGTCGATGCCTGTTAGCGTAGGCAAGCATCAACGAGCGACAGCTACGGCCGCGTCGGGGACGTTTGCGGGTGCAACAGTGTACGCTCCTTGTGATTATCATGCTCCTAATTCATGCATGCATGAATTGTGTACACGTATAGACGTGTAGGGAACCCGCATGCCCCATAGTTTTTTACTTCGATTGTAGCTATCTCGCGTGCCCCGCTGCCGAACGGCGGCTATGGCGTGTCTACTCTTGCAGCTGTAGTGCTAATGATGGTGAATCAACATTGTTTTGAAACAAGAGTTTAAAAGTAGGTAAGGCTAGGATCATCAGCTATGTTGTATGGAGGTGTCGCGTGCGTTTTACACGGTTCACCGTATGATGTCCGCCCAACACTTCTCACCTCAGTACGGGCAACGCGGAGTTAGTCTGCAGCTGCACAGCTTTGCACGCAATTCCGACCAGCGAGAGCTATCCCAAGCAAACCCACTTCCTTTCGATATTCTTTAACGGCATGAATACATCATTACATTAAAACGACATCCCGGTGGTAGCGTTGCGAACTCCTCTATGACTAAGCTTGAATAACGATCAACCTCACAACTTGCAGCACCAGATCCCTAGTGTCTCGCACTGTGTGCGCGGAAGGCCGAGAACGCAGCTGACGGTGTGACGCAGTCCGTTCTTTGACCTCGTCTT
>NW_026697506.1:0-126234 GCF_030435755.1 Ochotona princeps
AGGCTCTAGACGCAAATATTGGTGTGAGAGCTAATTCAATCAAGGAAACACTGCATGTTGGTGAAGGGCATATTGAAGAAGGATCAGCCGAGTGGTTCTTGTGGGAGAACAACTCCATTTGGCTCACTAACTTCACACACCATCAGGCTTCCAAGCAGCTCTCAAGGAAACTCAGGTTTCACACTCTATGCTTAGTGCCCTTTGAGTGCATTATCTAGGAATGAACCTGGTAGAGCATCCCACACAAACGAATGCTCCACATGCGGGTTTCACATGCCACCAACTCCACATTCACAGGCAACTTCAGCGCCACAGCCGTTTTCAGATAGCCCTCAATGCAAAGGCTCTAGACGCAAATATTGGTGTGAGAGCTAATTCAATCAAGGAAACACTGCATGTTGGTGAACGGCATATAGAAGAAGGATCAGCCGAGTGGTTCTTGTGGGAGAACAACTCCATTTGGCTCACTAACTTCACACACCATCAGGCTTCCAAGCAGCTCTCAAGGAAACTCAGTTTTCACACTCTATGCTTAGTGCCCTTTGAGTGCATTATCTAGGAATGAACCTGGTAGAGCATCGCACACAAACGAATGCTCCACATGCGGGTTTCACATGCCACCAACTCCACATTCACAGGCAACTTCAGCGCCACAGCCGTTTTCAGATAGCCCTCAATGCAAAGGCTCTAGACGCAAATATTGTTGTGAGAGCTAATTCAATCAAGGAAACACTGCATGTTGGGGAAGGGCATATTGAAGAAGGATCAGCCGAGTGGTTCTTGTGGGAGAACAACTCCATTTGCCTCACTAACTTCACACACCATCAGGCTTCCAAGCAGCTCTCAAGGAAACTCAGTTTTCACACTCTATGCTTACTGCCCTTTGTGTGCCTAGGACTGAAATGAAGCTTGGTGAGCATCGCACACAAACGAATGCTCCACATGCGGGTTTCACATGCCACCAACTCCACTTTCACAGGCAACTTCAGCGCCACAGCCATTTTCAGATAGCCCTCAATGCAAAGGCTCTAGACACAAATATTGGTGTGAGAGCTAATTCAATCAAGGAAACACTGCATGTTGGTGAAGGGCATATTAAAGAAGGATCAGCCGAGTGGTTCTTGTGGGACAACAACTCCATTTGGCTCACTAACTTCACACACCATCAGGCTTCCAAGCAGCTCTCAAGGAAACTCAGGTTTCACACTCTATGCTTAGTGCCCTTTGAGTGCATTATCTAGGAATGAACCTGGTAGAGCATCCCACACAAACGAATGCTCCACATGCGGGTTTCACATGCCACCAACTCCACATTCACAGGCAACTTCAGCGCCACAGCTGTTTTCAGATAGCCCTCAATGCAAAGGCTCTAGACGCAAATATTGGTGTGAGAGCTAATTCAATCAAGGAAACACTGCATGTTGGTGAAGGGCATATTGAAGAAGGATCAGCCGAGTGGTTCTTGTGGGAGAACAACTCCATTTGGCTCACTAACTTCACACACCATCAGGCTTCCAAGCAGCTCTCAAGGAAACTCAGTTTTCACACTCTATGCTTAGTGCCCTTTGTATGCCTAGGACTGAAATGAACCTTGGTGAGCATCCCACAAAAACGAATGGTCCACATGCGGGTTTCACATGCCACCAACTCCACATTCACAGGCAACTTCAGCGCCACAGCCATTTTCAGATAGTTCTCAATGCAAAGGCTCTAGACGCAAATATTGGTGTGAGAGCTAATTCAATCAATGAAACACTGCATGTTGGTGAAGGGCATATTGAAGAAGGATCAGCCGAGTGGTTCTTGTGGGAGAACAACTCCATTTGGCTCACTAACTTCACACACCATCAGGCTTCCAAGCAGCTCTCAAGGAAACTCAGTTTTCACACTCTATGCTTAGTGCCCTTTGAGTGCATTATCTAGGAATGAACCTGGTAGAGCATCCCACAAAAACGAATGCTCCACATGCGGGTTTCACATGCCACCAACTCCACATTCACAGGCAACTTCAGCGCCACAGCCGTTTTCAGATAGCCCTCAATGCAAAGGCTCTAGACGCAAATATTGGTGTGAGAGCTAATTCAATCAAGGAAACACTGCATGTTGGTGAAGGGCATATTGAAGAAGGATCAGCCGAGTGGTTCTTGTGGGAGAACAACTCCATTTGGCTCACTAACTTCACACACCATCAGGCTTCCAAGCAGCTCTCAAGGAAACTCAGTTTTCACACTCTATGCTTAGTGCCCTTTGAGTGCATTATCTAGGAATGAACCTGGTAGAGCATCCCACACAAACGAATGCTCCACATGCGGGTTTCACATGCCACCAACTCCACATTCACAGGCAACTTCAGCGCCACAGCCGTTTTCAGATAGCCCTCAATGCAAAGGCTCTAGACGCAAATATTGGTGTGAGAGCTAATTCAATCAAGGAAACACTGCATGTTGGTGAACGGCATATAGAAGAAGGATCAGCCGAGTGGTTCTTGTGGGAGAACAACTCCATTTGGCTCACTAACTTCACACACCATCAGGCTTCCAAGCAGCTCTCAAGGAAACTCAGTTTTCACACTCTATGCTTAGTGCCCTTTGAGTGCATTATCTAGGAATGAACCTGGTAGAGCATCCCACACAAACGAATGCTCCACATGCGGGTTTCACATGCCACCAACTCCACATTCACAGGCAACTTCAGCGCCACAGCCGTTTTCAGATAGCCCTCAATGCAAAGGCTCTAGACGCAAATATTGGTGTGAGAGCTAATTCAATCAAGGAAACACTGCATGTTGGGGAAGGGCATATTGAAGAAGGATCAGCCGAGTGGTTCTTGTGGGAGAACAACTCCATTTGGCTCACTAACTTCACACACCATCAGGCTTCCAAGCAGCTCTCAAGGAAACTCAGTTTTCACACTCTATGCTTACTGCCCTTTGTGTGCCTAGGACTGAAATGAAGCTTGGTGAGCATCGCACACAAACGAATGCTCCACATGCGGGTTTCACATGCCACCAACTCCACTTTCACAGGCAACTTCAGCGCCACAGCCATTTTCAGATAGCCCTCAATGCAAAGGCTCTAGACACAAATATTGGTGTGAGAGCTAATTCAATCAAGGAAACACTGCATGTTGGTGAAGGGCATATTGAAGAAGGATCAGCCGAGTGGTTCTTGTGGGACAACAACTCCATTTGGCTCACTAACTTCACACACCATCAGGCTTCCAAGCAGCTCTCAAGGAAACTCAGGTTTCACACTCTATGCTTAGTGCCCTTTGAGTGCATTATCTAGGAATGAACCTGGTAGAGCATCGCACACAAACGAATGCTCCACATGCGGGTTTCACATGCCACCAACTCCACATTCACAGGCAACTTCAGCGCCACAGCCGTTTTCAGATAGCCCTCAATGCAAAGGCTCTAGACGCAAATATTGGTGTGAGAGCTAATTCAATCAAGGAAACACTGCATGTTGGTGAAGGGCATATTGAAGAAGGATCAGCCGAGTGGTTCTTGTGGGAGAACAACTCCATTTGGCTCACTAACTTCACACACCATCAGGCTTCCAAGCAGCTCTCAAGGAAACTCAGTTTTCACACTCTATGCTTAGTGCCCTTTGTATGCCTAGGACTGAAATGAACCTTGGTGAGCATCCCACAAAAACGAATGGTCCACATGCGGGTTTCACATGCCACCAACTCCACATTCACAGGCAACTTCAGCGCCACAGCCATTTTCAGATAGTTCTCAATGCAAAGGCTCTAGACGCAAATATTGGTGTGAGAGCTAATTCAATCAAGGAAACACTGCATGTTGGTGAAGGGCATATTGAAGAAGGATCACCCGAGTGGTTCTTGTGGGAGAACAACTCCATTTGGCTCACTAACTTCACACACCATCAGGCTTCCAAGCAGCTCTCAAGGAAACTCAGTTTTCACACTCTATGCTTAGTGCCCTTTGAGTGCATTATCTAGGAATGAACCTGGTAGAGCATCGCACACAAACGAATGCTCCACATGCGGGTTTCACATGCCACCAACTCCACATTCACAGGCAACTTCAGCGCCACAGCCGTTTTCAGATAGCCCTCAATGCAAAGGCTCTAGACGCAAATATTGGTGTGAGAGCTAATTCAATCAAGGAAACACTGCATGTTGGTGAAGGGCATATTGAAGGAGGATCAGCCGAGTGGTTCTTGTGGGAGAACAACTCCATTTGGCTCACTAACTTCACACACCATCAGGCTTCCAAGCAGCTCTCAAGGAAACTCAGTTTTCACACTCTATGCTTAGTGCCCTTTGAGTGCATTATCTAGGAATGAACCTGGTAGAGCATCGCACACAAACGAATGCTCCACATGCGGGTTTCACATGCCACCAACTCCACATTCACAGGCAACTTCAGTGCCACAGCCGTTTTCAGATAGCCCTCAATGCAAAGGCTCTAGACGCAAATATTGGTGTGAGAGCTAATTCAATCAAGGAAACACTGCATGTTGGTGAAGGGCATATTGAAGAAGGATCAGCCGAGTGGTTCTTGTGGGACAACAACTCCATTTGGCTCACTAACTTCACACACCATCAGGCTTCCAAGCAGCTCTCAAGGAAACTCAGTTTTCACACTCTATGCTTACTGCCCTTTGTGTGCCTAGGACTGAAATGAAGCTTGGTGAGCATCGCACACAAACGAATGCTCCACATGCGGGTTTCACATGCCACCAACTCCACTTTCACAGGCAACTTCAGCGCCACAGCCATTTTCAGATAGCCCTCAATGCAAAGGCTCTAGACACAAATATTGGTGTGAGAGCTAATTCAATCAAGGAAACACTGCATGTTGGTGAAGTGCATATTGAAGAAGGATCAGCAAAGTGGATCCTGTGGGAGAACAACTCCATTTGGCTCACTAACTTCACACACCATCAGGCTTCCAAGCAGGTCTCAAGGAAACTCAGTTTTTACACTCTATGCTTAGTGCCATTTGAGTGCATTATCTAGGAATGAACCTGGTAGAGCATCCCACACAAACGAATGCTCCACATGCGGGTTTCACATGCCACCAACTCCACATTCACAGGCAACTTCAGCGCCACAGCCGTTTTCAGATAACCCTCAATGCAAAGGCTCTAGACGCAAATATTGGTGTGAGAGCTAATTCAATCAAGGAAACACTGCATGTTGGTGAAGGGCATATTGAAAAGGATCAGCCGAGTGGTTCTTGTGGGAGAACAACTCCATTTGGCTCACTAACTTCACACACCATCAGGCTTCCAAGCAGCTCTCAAGGAAACTCAGTTTTCACACTCTATGCTTACTTCCCTTTGTGTGCCTAGGACTGAAATGAAGCTTGGTGAGCATCGCACACAAACGAATGCTCCACATGCGGGTTTCACATGCCACCAACTCCACTTTTACAGGCAACTTCAGCGCCACAGCCGTTTTCAGATAGCCCTCAATGCAAAGGCTCTAGACACAAATATTGGTGTGAGAGCTAACTCAATCAAGGAAACACTGCATGTTGGTGAAGGGCATATTGAAGAAGGATCAGCCGAGTGGTTCTTGTGGAGAACAACTCCATTTGGCTCACTAACTTCACACACCATCAGGCTTCCAAGCAGCTCTCAAGGAAACTCAGTTTTCACACTCTATGCTTAGTGCCCTTTGAGTGCCTAGGACTGAAATGAACCTTGGTGAGCATCGCACACTAACGAATGCTCCACATGCGGGTTTCACATGCCACCAACTCCACTTTCACAGGCAACTTCAGCGCCACAGCCGTTTTCAGATAATTCTCAATGCAAAGGCTCTAGACGCAAATATTGGTGTGAGAGCTAATTCAATCAAGGAAACACTGCATGTTGGTGAAGGGCATATTGAAGAAGGATCAGCCGAGTGGTTCTTGTGGGACAACAACTCCATTTGGCTCACTAACTTCACACACCATCAGGCTTCCAAGCAGCTCTCAAGGAAACTCAGTTTTCACACTCTATGCTTAGTGCCTTTGAGTGCATTATCTAGGAATGAACCTGGTAGAGCATCCCACACAAACGAATGCTCCACATGCGGGTTTCACATGCCACCAACTCCACATTCAAGGCAACTTCAGCGCCACAGCCGTTTTCAGATAGCCCTCAATGCAAAGGCTCTAGACACAAATATTGGTGTGAGAGCTAATTCAATCAAGGAAACACTGCATGTTGGTGAAGGGCATATTGAAGAAGGATCAGCCGAGTGGTTCTTGTGGGAGAACAACTCCATTTGGCTCACTAACGTCACACACCATCAGGCTTCCAAGCAGCTCTCAAGGAAACTCAGTTTTCAACTCTATGCTTAGTGCCCTTTGAGTGACTAGGACTGAAATGAAGCTTGGTGAGCATCCCACAAAAACGAATGCTCCACATGCCGGTTTCACATGCCACCAACTCCACATTCACAGGCAACTTCAGCGCCACAGCCGTTTTCAGATAGCCCTCAATGCAAAGGCTCTAGACGCAAATATTGGTGTGAGAGCTAATTCAATCAAGGAAACACTGCATGTTGGTGAAGGGCATATTGAAGAAGGATCAGCCGAGTGGTTCTTGTGGGACAACAACTCCATTTGGCTCACTAACCTCACACACCATCAGGCTTCCAAGCAGCTCTCAAGGAAACTCAGGTTTCACACTCTATGCTTAGTGCCCTTTGAGTGCATTATCTAGGAATGAACCTGGTAGAGCATCCCACACAAACGAATGCTCCACATGCGGGTTTCACATGCCACCAACTCCACATTCACAGGCAACTTCAGCGCCACAGCCATTTTCAGATAGCCCTCAATGCAAAGGCTCTAGACGCAAATATTGGTGTGAGAGCTAATTCAATCAAGGAATCACTGCATGTTGGTGAAGGGCATATTGAAGAAGGATCAGCAAAGTGGATCCTGTGGGAGAACAACTCCATTTGGCTCACTAACTTCACACACCATCAGGCTTCCAAGCAGCTCTCAAGGAAACTCAGTTTTCACACTCTATGCTTAGTGCCCTTTGAGTGCATTATCTAGGAATGAACCTGGTAGAGCATCCCACACAAACGAATGCTCCACATGCGGGTTTCACATGCCACCAACTCCACATTCACAGGCAACTTCAGCGCCACAGCCGTTTTCAGATAGCCCTCAATGCAAAGGCTCTAGACGCAAATATTTGTGTGAGAGCTAATTCAATCAAGGAAACACTGCATGTTGGTGAAGGGCATATTGAAGAAGGATCAGCCGAGTGGTTCTTGTGGGAGAACAACTCCATTTGGCTCACTAACTTCACACACCATCAGGCTTCCAAGCAGCTCTCAAGGAAACTCAGTATCCACACTCTATGCTTAGTGCCCTTGTAGTGCCTAGGACTGAAATGAAGCTTGGTGAGCATCGCACACAAACGAATGCTCCACATGAGGGTTTCACATGCCACCAACTCCACATTCACAGGCAACTTCAGCGCCACAGCCGTTTTCAGATAGCCCTCAATGCAAAGGCTCTAGACGCAAATATTGGTGTGAGAGCTAATTCAATCAAGGAAACACTGCATGTTGGTGAAGGGCATATTGAAGAAGGATCAGCCGAGTGGTTCTTGTGGGACAACAACTCCATTTGGCTCACTAACTTCACACACCATCAGGCTTCCAAGCAGCTCTCAAGGAAACTCAGTTTTCACACTCTATGCTTAGTGCCCTTTGAGTGCATTATCTAGGAATGAACCTGGTAGAGCATCGCACACAAACGAATGCTCCACATGCGGGTTTCACATGCCACCAACTCCACATTCACAGGCAACTTCAGCGCCACAGCCGTTTTCAGATAGCCCTCAATGCAAAGGCTCTAGACGCAAATATTGGTGTGAGAGCTAATTCAATCAAGGAAACACTGCATGTTGGTGAAGGGCATATTGAAGAAGGATCAGCCGAGTGGTTCTTGTGGGACAACAACTCCATTTGGCTCACTAACTTCACACACCATCAGGCTTCCAAGCAGCTCTCAAGGAAACTCAGTTTTCACACTCTATGCTTACTGCCCTTTGAGTGCATTATCTAGGAATGAACCTGGTGGAGCATCCCACAAAAACGAATGCTCCACATGCGGGTTTCACATGCCACCAACTCCACATTCACAGGCAACTTCAGCGCCACAGCCGTTTTCAGATAGCCCTCAATGCAAAGGCTCTAGACGCAAATATTGGTGTGAGAGCTAATTCAATCAAGGAAACACTGCATGTTGGTGAAGGGCATATTGAAGAAGGATCAGCAAAGTGGATCCTGTGGGAGAACAACTCCATTTGGCTCACTAACTTCACACACCATCAGGCTTCCAAGCAGCTCTCAAGGAAACTCAGTTTTCACACTCTATGCTTAGTGCCCTTTGAGTGCATTATCTAGGAATGAACCTGGTAGAGTATCCCACACAAACGAATGGTCCACATGCGTGTTTCACATGCCACCAACTCCACATTCACAGGCAACTTCAGCGCCACAGCCGTTTTCAGATAGCCCTCAATGCAAAGGCTCTAGACGCAAATATTGGTGTGAGAGCTAATTCAATCAAGGAAACACTGCATGTTGGTGAAGGGCATATTGAAGAAGGATCAGCCGAGTGGTTCTTGTGGGACAACAACTCCATTTGGCTCACTAACTTCACACACCATCAGGCTTCCAAGCAGCTCTCAAGGAAACTCAGTTTTCACACTCTATGCTTAGTGCCCTTTGAGTGCATTATCTAGGAATGAACCTGGTAGAGCATCCCACACAAACGAATGCTCCACATGCGGGTTTCACATGCCACCAACTCCACATTCACAGGCAACTTCAGCGCCACAGCCGTTTTCAGATAGCCCTCAATGCAAAGGCTCTAGACGCAAATATTGGTGTGAGAGCTAATTCAATCAAGGAAACACTGAATGTTGGTGAAGGGCATATTGAAGAAGGATCAGCCGAGTGGTTCTTGTGGGAGAACAACTCCATTTCGCTCACTAACTTCACACACCATCAGGCTTCCAAGCAGCTCTCAAGGAAACTCAGTTTTCACACTCTATGCTTAGTGCCCTTTGAGTGCATTATCTAGGAATGAACCTGGTAGAGCATCCCACACAAACGAATGCTCCACATGCGGGTTTCACATGCCACCAACTCCACATTCACAGGCAACTTCAGCGCCACAGCCGTTTTCAGATAGCCCTCAATGCAAAGGCTCTAGACGCAAATATTGGTGTGAGAGCTAATTCAATCAAGGAAACACTGAATGTTGGTGAAGGGCATATTGAAGAAGGATCAGCCGAGTGGTTCTTGTGGGAGAACAACTCCATTTGGCTCACTAACTTCACACACCATCAGGCTTCCAAGCAGCTCTCAAGGAAACTCAGTTTTCACACTCTATGCTTAGTGCCCTTTGAGTGCATTATCTAGGAATGAACCTGGTAGAGCATCCCACACAAACGAATGCTCCACATGCGGGTTTCACATGCCACCAACTCCACATTCACAGGCAACTTCAGCGCCACAGCCGTTTTCAGATAGCCCTCAATGCAAATGCTCTAGACGCAAATATTGGTGTGAGAGCTAATTCAATCAAGGAAACACTGCATGTTGGTGAAGGGCATATTGAAGAAGGATCAGCCGAGTGGTTCTTGTGGGAGAACAACTCCATTTGGCTCACTAACTTCACACACCATCAGGCTTCCAAGCAGCTCTCAAGGAAACTCAGTTTTCACACTCTATGCTTAGTGCCCGTTGAGTGCATTATCTAGGAATGAACCTGGTAGAGCATCGCACACAAACGAATGCTCCACATGCGGGTTTCACATGCCACCAACTCCACATTCACAGGCAACTTCAGCGCCACAGCCGTTTTCAGATAGCCCTCAATGCAAAGGCTCTAGACGCAAATATTGGTGTGAGAGCTAATTCAATCAAGGAAACACTGCATGTTGGTGAAGGGCATATTGAAGAAGGATCAGCCGAGTGGTTCTTGTGGGAGAACAACTCCATTTGGCTCACTAACTTCACACACCATCAGCCTTCCAAGCAGCTCTCAAGGAAACTCAGTTTTCACACTCTATGCTTAGTGACCTTTCTATGCCTAGGACTGAAATGAACCTTGGTGAGCATCCCACACAAACGAATGCTCCACATGCGGGTTTCACATGCCACCAACTCCACATTCACAGGCAACTTCAGCGCCACAGCCATTTTCAGATAGTTCTCAATGCAAAGGCTCTAGACGCAAATATTGGTGTGAGAGCTAATTCAATCAAGGAAACACTGCATGTTGGTGAAGGGCATATTGAAGAAGGATCAGCCGAGTGGTTCTCGTGGGAGAACAACTCCATTTGGCTCACTAACTTCACACACCATCAAGCTTCCAAGCAGCTCTCAAGGAAACTCAGTTTTCACACTCTATGCTTAGTGCCCTTTGAGTGCATTATCTAGGAATGAACCTGGTAGAGCATCCCACACAAACGAATGCTCCACATGCGGGTTTCACATGCCACCAACTCCACTTTCACAGGCAACTTCAGCGCCACAGCCGTTTTCAGATAGCCTTCAATGCAAAGGCTCTAGACACAAATATTGGTGTGAGAGCTAATTCAATCAAGGAAACACTGCATGTTGGTGAAGGGCATATTGAAGAAGGATCAGCCGAGTGGTTCTTGTGGAGAACTACTCCATTTGGCTCACTAACTTCACACACCATCAGGCTTCCAAGCAGCTCTCAAGGAAACTCAGTTTTCACACTCTATGCTTAGTGCCCTTTTAGTGCCTAGGACTGAAATGAACCTTGGTGAGCATCCCACACAAACGAATGCTCCACATGCGGGTTTCACATGCCACCAACTCCACTTTCACAGGCAACTTCAGCACCACAGCCGTTTTCAGATAGTTCTCAATGCAAAGGCTCTAGACGCAAATATTGGTGTGAGAGCTAATTCAATCAAGGAAACACTGCATGTTGGTGAAGGGCATATTGAAGAAGGATCAGCCGAGTGGTTCTTGTGGGACAACAACTCCATTTGGCTCACTAACTTCACACACCATCAGGCTTCCAAGCAGCTCTCAAGGAAACTCAGTTTTCACAATCTATGCTTAGTGCCCTTTGAGTGCATTATCTAGGAATGAACCTGGTAGAGCTTCCCACACAAACGAATGCTCCACATGCGGGTTTCACATGCCAGCAACTCCACATTCACAGGCAACTTCAGCGCCACAGCCGTTTTCAGATAGCCATCAATGCAAAGGATCTAGACACAAATATTGGTGTGAGAGCTAATTTAATCAAGGAAGCACTGCATGTTGGTGAAGGGCATATTGAAGAAGGATCAGCCGAGTGGTTCTTGTGGGAGAACAACTCCATTTGGCTCACTAACTTCACACACCATCAGGCTTCCAAGCAGCTCTCAAGGAAACTCAGTTTTCACACTCTATGCTTAGTGCCCTTTGTATGCCTAGGACTGAAATGAACCTTGGTAAGCATCCCACAAAAACGAATGCTCCACATGCGGGTTTCACATGCCACCAACTCCACATTCACAGGCAACTTCAGCGCCACAGCCGTTTTCAGATAGCCCTCAATGCAAAGGCTCTAGACGCAAATATTGGTGTGAGAGCTAATTCAATCAAGGAAACACTGCATGTTGGTGAAGGGCATATTGAAGAAGGATCAGCCGAGTGGTTCTTGTGGGAGAACAACTCCATTTGGCTCACTAACTTCACACACCATCAGGCTTCCAAGCAGCTCTCAAGGAAACTCAGTTTTCACACTCTATGCTTAGTGCCCGTTGAGTGCATTATCTAGGAATGAACCTGGTAGAGCATCGCACACAAACGAATGCTCCACATGCGGGTTTCACATGCCACCAACTCCACATTCACAGGCAACTTCAGCGCCACAGCCGTTTTCAGATAGCCCTCAATGCAAAGGCTCTAGACGCAAATATTGGTGTGAGAGCTAATTCAATCAAGGAAACACTGCATGTTGGTGAAGGGCATATTGAAGAAGGATCAGCCGAGTGGTTCTTGTGGGAGAACAACTCCATTTGGCTCACTAACTTCACACACCATCAGGCTTCCAAGCAGCTCTCAAGGAAACTCAGTTTTCACACTCTATGCTTAGTGACCTTTGTATGCCTAGGACTGAAATGAAGCTTGGTGAGCATCCCAAACAAACGAATGCTCCACATGCGGGTTTCACATGCCACCAACTCCACATTCACAGGCAACTTCAGCGCCACAGCCATTTTCAGATAGTTCTCAATGCAAAGGCTCTAGACGCAAATATTGGTGTGAGAGCTAATTCAATCAAGGAAACACTGCATGTTGGTGAAGGGCATATTGAAGAAGGATCAGCCGAGTGGTTCTCGTGGGAGAACAACTCCATTTGGCTCACTAACTTCACACACCATCAAGCTTCTAAGCAGCTCTCAAGGAAACTCAGTTTTCACACTCTATGCTTAGTGCCCTTTGAGTGCATTATCTAGGAATGAACCTGGTAGAGCATCCCACACAAACGAATGCTCCACATGCGGGTTTTCACATGCCACCAACTCCACTTTCACAGGCAACTTCAGCGCCACAGCCGTTTTCAGATAGCCCTCAATGCAAAGGCTCTAGACACAAATATTGGTGTGAGAGCTAATTCAATCAAGGAAACACTGCATGTTGGTGAAGGGCATATTGAAGAAGGATCAGCCGAGTGGTTCTTGTGGGAGAACAACTCCATTTGGCTCACTAACTTCACACACCATCAGGCTTCCAAGCAGCTCTCAAGGAAACTCAGTTTTCACACTCTATGCTTAGTGCCCTTTGAGTGCCTAGGACTGAAATGAACCTTGGTGAGCATCCCACACAAACGAATGCTCCACATGCGGGTTTCACATGCCACCAACTCCACATTCACAGGCAACTTCAGCGCCACAGCCGTTTTCAGATAGCCCTCAATGCAAAGGCTCTAGACGCAAATATTGGTGTGAGAGCTAATTTAATCAAGGAAGCACTGCATGTTGGTGAAGGGCATATTGAAGAAGGATCAGCCGAGTGGTTCTTGTGGGAGAACAACTCCATTTGGCTCACTAACTTCACACACCATCAGGCTTCCAAGCAGCTCTCAAGGAAACTCAGTTTTCACACTCTATGCTTAGTGCCCTTTGAGTGCATTATCTAGGAATGAACCTGGTAGAGCATCCCACACAAACGAATGCTCCACATGCGGGTTTCACATGCCACCAACTCCACATTCACAGGCAACTTCAGCGCCACAGCCGTTTTCAGATAGCCCTCAATGCAAATGCTCTAGACGCAAATATTGGTGTGAGAGCTAATTCAATCAAGGAAACACTGCATGTTGGTGAAGGGCATATTGAAGAAGGATCAGCCGAGTGGTTCTTGTGGGACAACAACTCCATTTGGCTCACTAACTTCACACACCATCAGGCTTCCAAGCAGCTCTCAAGGAAACTCAGTTTTCACACTCTATGCTTAGTGCCCTTTGAGTGCATTATCTAGGAATGAACCTGGTAGAGCATCCCACACAAACGAATGCTCCACATGCGGGTTTCACATGCCACCAACTCCACATTCACAGGCAACTTCAGCGCCACAGCCGTTTTCAGATAGCCCTCAATGCAAAGGCTCTAGACGCAAATATTGGTGTGAGAGCTAATTCAATCAAGGAAACACTGAATGTTGGTGAAGGGCATATTGAAGAAGGATCAGCCGAGTGGTTCTTGTGGGAGAACAACTCCATTTGGCTCACTAACTTCACACACCATCAGGCTTCCAAGCAGCTCTCAAGGAAACTCAGTTTTCACACTCTATGCTTAGTGCCCTTTGAGTGCATTATCTAGGAATGAACCTGGTAGAGCATCCCACACAAACGAATGCTCCACATGCGGGTTTCACATGCCACCAACTCCACATTCACAGGCAACTTCAGCGCCACAGCCGTTTTCAGATAGCCCTCAATGCAAAGGCTCTAGACGCAAATATTGGTGTGAGAGCTAATTCAATCAAGGAAACACTGCATGTTGGTGAAGGGCATATTGAAGAAGGATCAGCCGAGTGGTTCTTGTGGGAGAACAACTCCATTTGGCTCACTAACTTCACACACCATCAGGCTTCCAAGCAGCTCTCAAGGAAACTCAGTTTTCACACTCTATGCTTAGTGCCCGTTGAGTGCATTATCTAGGAATGAACCTGGTAGAGCATCGCACACAAACGAATGCTCCACATGCGGGTTTCACATGCCACCAACTCCACTTTCACAGGCAACTTCAGCGCCACAGCCGTTTTCAGATAGCCTTCAATGCAAAGGCTCTAGACACAAATATTGGTGTGAGAGCTAATTCAATCAAGGAAACACTGCATGTTGGTGAAGGGCATATTGAAGAAGGATCAGCCGAGTGGTTCTTGTGGGAGAACAACTCCATTTGGCTCACTAACTTCACACACCATCAGGCTTCCAAGCAGCTCTCAAGGAAACTCAGTTTTCACACTCTATGCTTAGTGCCCTTTGTGTGCCTAGGACTGAAATGAAGCTTGGTGAGCATCGCACACAAACGAATGCTCCACATGCGGGTTTCACATGCCACCAACTCCACATTCACAGGCAACTTCAGCGCCACAGCCGTTTTCAGATAGCCCTCAATGCAAAGGCTCTAGACGCAAATATTGGTGTGAGAGCTAATTCAATCAAGGAAACACTGCATGTTGGTGAAGGGCATATTGAAGAAGGATCAGCCGAGTGGTTCTTGTGGGAGAACAACTCCATTTGGCTCACTAACTTCACACACCATCAGGCTTCCAAGCAGCTCTCAAGGAAACTCAGTTTTCACACTCTATGCTTAGTGACCTTTGTATGCCTAGGACTGAAATGAAGCTTGGTGAGCATCCCAAACAAACGAATGCTCCACATGCGGGTTTCACATGCCACCAACTCCACATTCACAGGCAACTTCAGCGCCACAGCCATTTTCAGATAGTTCTCAATGCAAAGGCTCTAGACGCAAATATTGGTGTGAGAGCTAATTCAATCAAGGAAACACTGCATGTTGGTGAAGGGCATATTGAAGAAGGATCAGCCGAGTGGTTCTCGTGGGAGAACAACTCCATTTGGCTCACTAACTTCACACACCATCAAGCTTCTAAGCAGCTCTCAAGGAAACTCAGTTTTCACACTCTATGCTTAGTGCCCTTTGAGTGCATTATCTAGGAATGAACCTGGTAGAGCATCCCACACAAACGAATGCTCCACATGCGGGTTTCACATGCCACCAACTCCACTTTCACAGGCAACTTCAGCGCCACAGCCGTTTTCAGATAGCCCTCAATGCAAAGGCTCTAGACACAAATATTGGTGTGAGAGCTAATTCAATCAAGGAAACACTGCATGTTGGTGAAGGGCATATTGAAGAAGGATCAGCCGAGTGGTTCTTGTGGGAGAACAACTCCATTTGGCTCACTAACTTCACACACCATCAGGCTTCCAAGCACCTCTCAAGGAAACTCAGTTTTCACACTCTATGCTTAGTGCCCTTTGAGTGCCTAGGACTGAAATGAACCTTGGTGAGCATCCCACACAAACGAATGCTCCACATGCGGGTTTCACATGCCACCAACTCCACATTCACAGGCAACTTCAGCGCCACAGCCGTTTTCAGATAGCCCTCAATGCAAAGGCTCTAGACGCAAATATTGGTGTGAGAGCTAATTTAATCAAGGAAGCACTGCATGTTGGTGAAGGGCATATTGAAGAAGGATCAGCCGAGTGGTTCTTGTGGGAGAACAACTCCATTTGGCTCACTAACATCACACACCATCAGGCTTCCAAGCAGCTCTCAAGGAAACTCAGTTTTCACACTCTATGCTTAGTGCCCTTTATATGCCTAGGACTGAAATGAACCTTGGTAAGCATCCCACAAAAACGAATGCTCCACATGCGGGTTTCACATGCCACCAACTCCACATTCACAGGCAACTTCAGCGCCACAGCCATTTTCAGATAGTTCTCAATGCAAAGGCTCTAGACGCAAATATTGGTGTGAGAGCTAATTCAATCAAGGAAACACTGCATGTTGGTGAAGGGCATATTGAAGAAGGATCAGCCGAGTGGTTCTTGTGGGAGAACAACTCCATTTGGCTCACTAACTTCACACACCATCAGCCTTCCAAGCAGCTCTCAAGGAAACTCAGTTTTCACACTCTATGCTTAGTGCCCTTTGAGTGACTAGGACTGAAATGAAGCTTGGTGAGCATCGCACACAAACGAATGCTCCACATGCGGGTTTCACATGCCACCAACTCCACATTCACAGGCAACTTCAGTGCCACAGCCGTTTTCAGATAGCCCTCAATGCAAAGGCTCTAGACGCAAATATTGGTGTGAGAGCTAATTTAATCAAGGAAGCACTGCATGTTGGTGAAGGGCATATTGAAGAAGGATCAGCCGAGTGGTTCTTGTGGGAGAACAACTCCATTTGGCTCACTAACTTCACACATCATCAGGCTTCCAAGCAGCTCTCAAGGAAACTCAGTTTTCACACTCTATGCTTAGTGCCCTTTGTATGCCTAGGACTGAAATGAACCTTGGTAAGCATCCCACAAAAACGAATGCTCCACATGCGGGTTTCACATGCCACCAACTCCACATTCACAGGCAACTTCAGCGCCACAGCCATTTTCAGATAGTTCTCAATGCAAAGGCTCTAGACGCAAATATTGGTGTGAGAGCTAATTCAATCAAGGAAACACTGCATGTTGGTGAAGGGCATATTGAAGAAGGATCAGCCGAGTGGTTCTTGTGGGAGAACAACTCCATTTGGCTCACTAACTTCACACACCATCAGCCTTCCAAGCAGCTCTCAAGGAAACTCAGTTTTCACACTCTATGCTTAGTGCCCTTTGAGTGACTAGGACTGAAATGAAGCTTGGTGAGCATCCCACACAAACGAATGCTCCACATGCGGGTTTCACATGCCACCAACTCCACATTCACAGGCAACTTCAGCGCCACAGCCGTTTTCAGATAGCCCTCAATGCAAAGGCTCTAGACGCAAATATTGGTGTGAGAGCTAATTCAATCAAGGAAACACTGCATGTTGGTGAAGGGCATATTGAAGAAGGATCAGCCGAGTGGTTCTTGTGGGAGAACAACTCCATTTGGCTCACTAACTTCACACACCATCAGGCTTCCAAGCAGCTCTCAAGGAAACTCAGTTTTCACACTCTATGCTTAGTGCCCGTTGAGTGCATTATCTAGGAATGAACCTGGTAGAGCATCGCACACAAACGAATGCTCCACATGCGGGTTTCACATGCCACCAACTCCACATTCACAGGCAACTTCAGCGCCACAGCCGTTTTCAGATAGCCCTCAATGCAAAGGCTCTAGACGCAAATATTGGTGTGAGAGCTAATTCAATCAAGGAAACACTGCATGTTGGTGAAGGGCATATTGAAGAAGGATCAGCCGAGTGGTTCTTGTGGGAGAACAACTCCATTTGGCTCACTAACTTCACACACCATCAGGCTTCCAAGCAGCTCTCAAGGAAACTCAGTTTTCACACTCTATGCTTAGTGCCCTTTGAGTGCATTATCTAGGAATGAACCTGGTAGAGCATCCCACACAAACGAATGCTCCACATGCGGGTTTCATATTCCACCAACTCCACATTCACAGGCAACTTCAGCGCCACAGCCGTTTTCAGATAGCCCTCAATGCAAAGGCTCTAGACGCAAATATTGGTGTGAGAGCTAATTTAATCAAGGAAGCACTGCATGTTGGTGAAGGGCATATTGAAGAAGGATCAGCCGAGTGGTTCTTGTGGGAGAACAACTCCATTTGGCTCACTAACTTCACACACCATCAGGCTTCCAAGCAGCTCTCAAGGAAACTCAGTTTTCACACTCTATGCTTAGTGCCCTTTGTGTGCCTAGGACTGAAATGAAGCTTGGTGAGCATCGCAAACAAACGAATGCTCCACATGCGGGTTTCACATGCCACCAACTCCACATTCACAGGCAACTTCAGCGCCACAGCCGTTTTCAGATAGCCCTCAATGCAAAGGCTCTAGACGCAAATATTGGTGTGAGAGCTAATTCAATCAAGGAAACACTGCATGTTGGTGAAGGGCATATTGAAGAAGGATCAGCCGAGTGGTTCTTGTGGGAGAACAACTCCATTTGGCTCACTAACTTCACACACCATCAGGCTTCCAAGCAGCTCTCAAGGAAACTCAGTTTTCACACTCTATGCTTAGTGCCCGTTGAGTGCATTATCTAGGAATGAACCTGGTAGAGCATCGCACACAAACGAATGCTCCACATGCGGGTTTCACATGCCACCAACTCCACATTCACAGGCAACTTCAGCGCCACAGCCGTTTTCAGATAGCCCTCAATGCAAAGGCTCTAGACGCAAATATTGGTGTGAGAGCTAATTCAATCAAGGAAACACTGCATGTTGGTGAAGGGCATATTGAAGAAGGATCAGCCGAGTGGTTCTTGTGGGACAACAACTCCATTTGGCTCACTAACTTCACACACCATCAGGCTTCCAAGCAGCTCTCAAGGAAACTCAGTTTTCACACTCTATGCTTAGTGCTCTTTGAGTGCATTATCTAGGAATGAACCTGGTAGAGCATCCCACACAAACGAATGCTCCACATGCGGGTTTCACATGCCACCAACTCCACATTCACAGGCAACTTCAGCGCCACAGCCGTTTTCAGATAGCCATCAATGCAAAGGATCTAGACACAAATATTGGTGTGAGAGCTAATTTAATCAAGGAAGCACTGCATGTTGGTGAAGGGCATATTGAAGAAGGATCAGCCGAGTGGTTCTTGTGGGAGAACAACTCCATTTGGCTCACTAACTTCACACACCATCAGGCTTCCAAGCAGCTCTCAAGGAAACTCAGTTTTCACACTCTATGCTTAGTGCCCTTTGTATGCATAGGACTGAAATGAACCTTGGTGAGCATCCCACAAAAACGAATGCTCCACATGCGGGTTTCACATGCCACCAACTCCACATTCACAGGCAACTTCAGCGCCACAGCCATTTTCAGATAGTTCTCAATGCAAAGGCTCTAGACTCAAATATTGGTGTGAGAGCTAATTCAATCAAGGAAACACTGCATGTTGGTGAAGGGCATATTGAAGAAGGATCAGCCGAGTGGTTCTTGTGGGAGAACAACTCCATTTGGCTCACTAACTTCACACACCATCAGGCTTCCAAGCAGCTCTCAAGGAAACTCAGTTTCCACACTCTATGCTTAGTGCCCTATGAGTGCCTAGGACTGAAATGAAGCTTGGTGAGCATCGCACACAAACGAATGCTCCACATGCGGGTTTCACATGCCACCAACTCCACATTCACAGGCAACTTTAGCGCCACAGCCGTTTTCAGATAGCCCTCAATGCAAAGGCTCTAGACGCAAATATTGGAGTGAGAGCTAATTCAATCAAGGAAACACTGCATGTTGGTGAAGGGCATATTGAAGAAGGATCAGCCGAGTGTTTCTTGTGGGAGAACAACTCCATTTGGCTCACTAACTTCACACACCATCAGGCTTCCAAGCAGCTCTCAAGGAAACTCAGTTTTCACACTCTATGCTTAGTGCCCTTTGAGTGACTAGGACTGAAATGAAGCTTGGTGAGCATCGCACACAAACGAATGCTCCACATGCGGGTTTCACATGCCACCAACTCCACATTCACAGGCAACTTCAGCGCCACAGCCGTTTTCAGATAGCCCTCAATGCAAAGGCTCTAGACGCAAATATTGGTGTGAGAGCTAATTCAATCAAGGAAACACTGCATGTTGGTGAAGGGCATATTGAAGAATGATCAGCCGAGTGGTTCTTGTGGGAGAACAACTCCATTTGGCTCACTAACTTCACACACCATCAGGCTTCCAAGCAGCTCTCAAGGAAACTCAGTTTTCACACTCTATGCTTAGTGCCCTTTGAGTGCCTAGGACTGAAATGAACCTTGGTGAGCATCCCACACAAACGAATGCTCCACATGCGGGTTTCACATGCCACCAACTCCACTTTCACAGGCAACTTCAGCGCCACAGCCGTTTTCAGATAGTTCTCAATGCAAAGGCTCTAGACGCAAATATTGGTGTGAGAGCTAATTCAATCAAGGAAACACTGCATGTTGGTGAAGGGCATATTGAAAAGGATCAGCCGAGTGGTTCTTGTGGGAGAACAACTCCATTTGGCTCACTAACTTCACACACCATCAGGCTTCCAAGCAGCTCTCAAGGAAACTCAGTTTTCACACTCTATGCTTAGTGCTCTTTGAGTGCATTATCTAGGAATGAACCCGGTAGAGCATCCCACAAAAACGAATGCTCCACATGCGGGTTTCACATGCCAGCAACTCCACATTCACAGGCAACTTCAGCGCCACAGCCGTTTTCAGATAGCCATCAATGCAAAGGATCTAGACACAAATATTGGTGTGAGAGCTAATTTAATCAAGGAAGCACTGCATGTTGGTGAAGGGCATATTGAAGAAGGATCAGCCGAGTGGTTCTTGTGGGAGAACAACTCCATTTGGCTCACTAACTTCACACACCATCAGGCTTCCAAGCAGCTGTCAAGGAAACTCCGTTTTCACACTCTATGCTTAGTGCCCTTTGAGTGCCTAGGACTGAAATGAAGCTTGGTGAGCATCCCACACAAACGAATGCTCCACATGCGGGTTTCACATGCCACCAACTCCACATTCACAGGCAACTTCAGCGCCACAGCCATTTTCAGATAGTTCTCAATGCAAAGGCTCTAGACTCAAATATTGGTGTGAGAGCTAATTCAATCAAGGAAACACTGCATGTTGGTGAAGGGCATATTGAAGAAGGATCAGCCGAGTGGTTCTTGTGGGAGAACAACTCCATTTGGCTCACTAACTTCACACACCATCAGGCTTCCAAGCAGCTCTCAAGGAAACTCAGTTTTCACACTCTATGCTTAGTGCCCTTTGTGTGCCTAGGACTGAAATGAAGCTTGGTGAGCATCGCACACAAACGAATGCTCCACATGCGGGTTTCACATGCCACCAACTCCACATTCACAGGCAACTTCAGCGCCACAGCCGTTTTCAGATAGCCCTCAATGCAAAGGCTCTAGACGCAAATATTGGTGTGAGAGCTAATTCAATCAAGGAAACACTGCATGTTGGTGAAGGGCATATTGAAGAAGGATCAGCCGAGTGTTTCTTGTGGGAGAACAACTCCATTTGGCTCACTAACTTCACACACCATCAGGCTTCCAAGCAGCTCTCAAGGAAACTCAGTTTTCACACTCTATGCTTAGTGCCCTTTCAGTGCATTATCTAGGAATGAACCTGGTAGAGCATCGCACACAAACGAATGCTCCATATGCGGGTTTCACATGCCACCAACTCCACATTCACAGGCAACTTCAGCGCCACAGCCGTTTGCAGATAGCCCTCAATGCAAAGGCTCTAGACGCAAATATTGGTGTGAGAGCTAATTCAATCAAGGAAACACTGCATGTTGGTGAAGGGCATATTGAAGAAGGATCAGCAAAGTGGATCATGTGGGAGAACAACTCCATTTGGCTCACTAACTTCACACACCATCAGGCTTCCAAGCAGGTCTCAAGGAAACTCAGTTTTCACACTCTATGCTTAGTGCCCTTTGAGTGCATTATCTAGGAATGAACCTGGTAGAGCATCCCACACAAACGAATGCTCCACATGCGGGTTTCACATGCCACCAACTCCACATTCACAGGCAACTTCAGCGCCACAGCCGTTTTCAGATAGCCCTCAATGCAAAGGCTCTAGACGCAAATATTGGTGTGAGAGCTAATTCAATCAAGGAAACACTGCATGTTGGTGAAGGGCATATTGAAGAAGGATCAGCCGAGTGGTTCTTGTGGGAGAACAACTCCATTTGGCTCACTAACTTCACACACCATCAGGCTTCCAAGCAGCTCTCAAGGAAACTCAGTTTTCACACTCTATGCTTAGTGCCCGTTGAGTGCATTATCTAGGAATGAACCTGGTAGAGCATCGCACACAAACGAATGCTCCACATGCGGGTTTCACATGCCACCAACTCCACATTCACAGGCAACTTCAGCGCCACAGCCGTTTTCAGATAGCCCTCAATGCAAAGGCTCTAGACGCAAATATTGGTGTGAGAGCTAATTCAATCAAGGAAACACTGCATGTTAGTGAAGGGCATATTGAAGAAGGATCAGCCGAGTGGTTCTTGTGGGAGAACAACTCCATTTGGCTCACTAACTTCACACACCATCAGGCTTCCAAGCAGCTCTCAAGGAAACTCAGTTTTCACACTCTATGCTTAGTGCCCTTTGAGTGCATTATCTAGGAATGAACCTGGTAGAGCATCCCACACAAACGAATGCTCCACATGCGGGTTTCATATTCCACCAACTCCACATTCACAGGCAACTTCAGCGCCACAGCCGTTTTCAGATAGCCCTCAATGCAAAGGCTCTAGACGCAAATATTGGTGTGAGAGCTAATTTAATCAAGGAAGCACTGCATGTTGGTGAAGGGCATATTGAAGAAGGATCAGCCGAGTGGTTCTTGTGGGAGAACAACTCCATTTGGCTCACTAACTTCACACACCATCAGGCTTCCAAGCAGCTCTCAAGGAAACTCAGTTTTCACACTCTATGCTTAGTGCCCTTTGTGTGCCTAGGACTGAAATGAAGCTTGGTGAGCATCGCAAACAAACGAATGCTCCACATGCGGGTTTCACATGCCACCAACTCCACATTCACAGGCAACTTCAGCGCCACAGCCGTTTTCAGATAGCCCTCAATGCAAAGGCTCTAGACGCAAATATTGGTGTGAGAGCTAATTCAATCAAGGAAACACTGCATGTTGGTGAAGGGCATATTGAAGAAGGATCAGCCGAGTGGTTCTTGTGGGAGAACAACTCCATTTGGCTCACTAACTTCACACACCATCAGGCTTCCAAGCAGCTCTCAAGGAAACTCAGTTTTCACACTCTATGCTTAGTGCCCGTTGAGTGCATTATCTAGGAATGAACCTGGTAGAGCATCGCACACAAACGAATGCTCCACATGCGGGTTTCACATGCCACCAACTCCACATTCACAGGCAACTTCAGCGCCACAGCCGTTTTCAGATAGCCCTCAATGCAAAGGCTCTAGACGCAAATATTGGTGTGAGAGCTAATTCAATCAAGGAAACACTGCATGTTGGTGAAGGGCATATTGAAGAAGGATCAGCCGAGTGGTTCTTGTGGGACAACAACTCCATTTGGCTCACTAACTTCACACACCATCAGGCTTCCAAGCAGCTCTCAAGGAAACTCAGTTTTCACACTCTATGCTTAGTGCTCTTTGAGTGCATTATCTAGGAATGAACCTGGTAGAGCATCCCACACAAACGAATGCTCCACATGCGGGTTTCACATGCCACCAACTCCACATTCACAGGCAACTTCAGCGCCACAGCCGTTTTCAGATAGCCATCAATGCAAAGGATCTAGACACAAATATTGGTGTGAGAGCTAATTTAATCAAGGAAGCACTGCATGTTGGTGAAGGGCATATTGAAGAAGGATCAGCCGAGTGGTTCTTGTGGGAGAACAACTCCATTTGGCTCACTAACTTCACACACCATCAGGCTTCCAAGCAGCTCTCAAGGAAACTCAGTTTTCACACTCTATGCTTAGTGCCCTTTGTATGCCTAGGACTGAAATGAACCTTGGTGAGCATCCCACAAAAACGAATGCTCCACATGCGGGTTTCACATGCCACCAACTCCACATTCACAGGCAACTTCAGCGCCACAGCCATTTTCAGATAGTTCTCAATGCAAAGGCTCTAGACTCAAATATTGGTGTGAGAGCTAATTCAATCAAGGAAACACTGCATGTTGGTGAAGGGCATATTGAAGAAGGATCAGCCGAGTGGTTCTTGTGGGAGAACAACTCCATTTGGCTCACTAACTTCACACACCATCAGGCTTCCAAGCAGCTCTCAAGGAAACTCAGTTTCCACACTCTATGCTTAGTGCCCTATGAGTGCCTAGGACTGAAATGAAGCTTGGTGAGCATCGCACACAAACGAATGCTCCACATGCGGGTTTCACATGCCACCAACTCCACATTCACAGGCAACTTTAGCGCCACAGCCGTTTTCAGATAGCCCTCAATGCAAAGGCTCTAGACGCAAATATTGGAGTGAGAGCTAATTCAATCAAGGAAACACTGCATGTTGGTGAAGGGCATATTGAAGAAGGATCAGCCGAGTGTTTCTTGTGGGAGAACAACTCCATTTGGCTCACTAACTTCACACACCATCAGGCTTCCAAGCAGCTCTCAAGGAAACTCAGTTTTCACACTCTATGCTTAGTGCCCTTTGAGTGACTAGGACTGAAATGAAGCTTGGTGAGCATCGCACACAAACGAATGCTCCACATGCGGGTTTCACATGCCACCAACTCCACATTCACAGGCAACTTCAGCGCCACAGCCGTTTTCAGATAGCCCTCAATGCAAAGGCTCTAGACGCAAATATTGGTGTGAGAGCTAATTCAATCAAGGAAACACTGCATGTTGGTGAAGGGCATATTGAAGAATGATCAGCCGAGTGGTTCTTGTGGGAGAACAACTCCATTTGGCTCACTAACTTCACACACCATCAGGCTTCCAAGCAGCTCTCAAGGAAACTCAGTTTTCACACTCTATGCTTAGTGCCCTTTGAGTGCCTAGGACTGAAATGAACCTTGGTGAGCATCCCACACAAACGAATGCTCCACATGCGGGTTTCACATGCCACCAACTCCACTTTCACAGGCAACTTCAGCGCCACAGCCGTTTTCAGATAGTTCTCAATGCAAAGGCTCTAGACGCAAATATTGGTGTGAGAGCTAATTCAATCAAGGAAACACTGCATGTTGGTGAAGGGCATATTGAAAAGGATCAGCCGAGTGGTTCTTGTGGGAGAACAACTCCATTTGGCTCACTAACTTCACACACCATCAGGCTTCCAAGCAGCTCTCAAGGAAACTCAGTTTTCACACTCTATGCTTAGTGCTCTTTGAGTGCATTATCTAGGAATGAACCCGGTAGAGCATCCCACAAAAACGAATGCTCCACATGCGGGTTTCACATGCCAGCAACTCCACATTCACAGGCAACTTCAGCGCCACAGCCGTTTTCAGATAGCCATCAATGCAAAGGATCTAGACACAAATATTGGTGTGAGAGCTAATTTAATCAAGGAAGCACTGCATGTTGGTGAAGGGCATATTGAAGAAGGATCAGCCGAGTGGTTCTTGTGGGAGAACAACTCCATTTGGCTCACTAACTTCACACACCATCAGGCTTCCAAGCAGCTGTCAAGGAAACTCCGTTTTCACACTCTATGCTTAGTGCCCTTTGAGTGCCTAGGACTGAAATGAAGCTTGGTGAGCATCCCACACAAACGAATGCTCCACATGCGGGTTTCACATGCCACCAACTCCACATTCACAGGCAACTTCAGCGCCACAGCCATTTTCAGATAGTTCTCAATGCAAAGGCTCTAGACTCAAATATTGGTGTGAGAGCTAATTCAATCAAGGAAACACTGCATGTTGGTGAAGGGCATATTGAAGAAGGATCAGCCGAGTGGTTCTTGTGGGAGAACAACTCCATTTGGCTCACTAACTTCACACACCATCAGGCTTCCAAGCAGCTCTCAAGGAAACTCAGTTTTCACACTCTATGCTTAGTGCCCTTTGTGTGCCTAGGACTGAAATGAAGCTTGGTGAGCATCGCACACAAACGAATGCTCCACATGCGGGTTTCACATGCCACCAACTCCACATTCACAGGCAACTTCAGCGCCACAGCCGTTTTCAGATAGCCCTCAATGCAAAGGCTCTAGACGCAAATATTGGTGTGAGAGCTAATTCAATCAAGGAAACACTGCATGTTGGTGAAGGGCATATTGAAGAAGGATCAGCCGAGTGTTTCTTGTGGGAGAACAACTCCATTTGGCTCACTAACTTCACACACCATCAGGCTTCCAAGCAGCTCTCAAGGAAACTCAGTTTTCACACTCTATGCTTAGTGCCCTTTGAGTGCATTATCTAGGAATGAACCTGGTAGAGCATCGCACACAAACGAATGCTCCACATGCGGGTTTCACATGCCACCAACTCCACATTCACAGGCAACTTCAGCGCCACAGCCGTTTGCAGATAGCCCTCAATGCAAAGGCTCTAGACGCAAATATTGGTGTGAGAGCTAATTCAATCAAGGAAACACTGCATGTTGGTGAAGGGCATATTGAAGAAGGATCAGCAAAGTGGATCCTGTGGGAGAACAACTCCATTTGGCTCACTAACTTCACACACCATCAGGCTTCCAAGCAGGTCTCAAGGAAACTCAGTTTTCACACTCTATGCTTAGTGCCCTTTGAGTGCATTATCTAGGAATGAACCTGGTAGAGCATCCCACACAAACGAATGCTCCACATGCGGGTTTCACATGCCACCAACTCCACATTCACAGGCAACTTCAGCGCCACAGCCGTTTTCAGATAACCCTCAATGCAAAGGCTCTAGACGCAAATATTGGTGTGAGAGCTAATTCAATCAAGGAAACACTGCATGTTGGTGAAGGGCATATTGAAAAGGATCAGCCGAGTGGTTCTTGTGGGAGAACAACTCCATTTGGCTCACTAACTTCACACACCATCAGGCTTCCAAGCAGCTCTCAAGGAAACTCAGTTTTCACACTCTATGCTTACTGCCCTTTGTGTGCCTAGGACTGAAATGAAGCTTGGTGAGCATCGCACACAAACGAATGCTCCACATGCGGGTTTCACATGCCACCAACTCCACTTTCACAGGCAACTTCAGCGCCACAGCCATTTTCAGATAGCCCTCAATGCAAAGGCTCTAGACACAAATATTGGTGTGAGAGCTAATTCAATCAAGGAAACACTGCATGTTGGTGGAGGGCATATTGAAGAAGGATCAGCCGAGTGGTTCTTGTGGGAGAACAACTCCATTTGGCTCACTAACTTCACACACCATCAGGCTTCCAAGCAGCTCTCAAGGAAACTCAGTTTTCACACTCTATGCTTAGTGCCCTTTGAGTGCATTATCTAGGAATGAACCTGGTAGAGCATCCCACACAAACGAATGCTCCACATGCGGGTTTCACATGCCACCAACTCCACATTCACAGGCAACTTCAGCGCCACAGCCGTTTTCAGATAGCCCTCAATGCAAAGGCTCTAGACGCAAATATTGGTGTGAGAGCTAATTCAATCAAGGAAACACTGCATGTTGGTGAAGGGCATATTGAAGAAGGATCAGCCGAGTGTTTCTTGTGGGAGAACAACTCCATTTGGCTCACTAACTTCACACACCATCAGGCTTCCAAGCAGCTCTCAAGGAAACTCAGTTTTCACACTCTATGCTTAGTGCCCTTTGTGTGCCTAGGACTGAAATGAAGCTTGGTCAGCATCCCACACAAACGAATGCTCCACATGCGGGTTTCACATGCCACCAACTCCACATTCACAGGCAACTTCAGCGCCACAGCCGTTTTCAGATAACCCTCAATGCAAAGGCTCTAGACACAAATATTGGTGTGAGAGCTAATTTAATCAGGGAAACACTGCATGTTGGTGAAGGGCATATTGAAGAAGGATCAGCCGAGTGGTTCTTGTGGGAGAACAACTCCATTTGGCTCACTAACTTCACACACCATCAGGTTTCCAAGCAGCTCTCAAGGAAACTCAGTTTTCACACTCTATGCTTAGTGCCCTTTGAGTGACTAGGACTGAAATGAAGCTTGGTGAGCATCGCACACAAACGAATGCTCCACATGCGGGTTTCACATGCCACCAACTCCACATTCACAGGCAACTTCAGCGCCACAGCCGTTTTCAGATAGCCCTCAATGCAAAGGCTCTAGACGCAAATATTGGTGTGAGAGCTAATTCAATCAAGGAAACACTGCATGTTGGTGAAGGGCATATTGAAGAATGATCAGCCGAGTGGTTCTTGTGGGAGAACAACTCCATTTGGCTCACTAACTTCACACACCATCAGGCTTCCAAGCAGCTCTCAAGGAAACTCAGTTTTCACACTCTATGCTTAGTGCCCTTTGAGTGCCTAGGACTGAAATGAACCTTGGTGAGCATCCCACACAAACGAATGCTCCACATGCGGGTTTCACATGCCACCAACTCCACTTTCACAGGCAACTTCAGCGCCACAGCCGTTTTCAGATAGTTCTCAATGCAAAGGCTCTAGACGCAAATATTGGTGTGAGAGCTAATTCAATCAAGGAAACACTGCATGTTGGTGAAGGGCATATTGAAGAAGGATCAGCCGAGTGGTTCTTGTGGGAGAACAACTCCATTTGGCTCACTAACTTCACACACCATCAGGCTTCCAAGCAGCTCTCAAGGAAACTCAGTTTTCACACTCTATGCTTAGTGCTCTTTGAGTGCATTATCTAGGAATGAACCTGGTAGAGCATCCCTCAAAAACGAATGCTCCACATGCGGGTTTCACATGCCACCAACTCCACATTCACAGGCAACTTCAGCGCCACAGCCGTTTTCAGATAGCCATCAATGCAAAGGATCTAGACACAAATATTGGTGTGAGAGCTAATTTAATCAAGGAAGCACTGCATGTTGGTGAAGGGCATATTGAAGAAGGATCAGCCGAGTGGTTCTTGTGGGAGAACAACTCCATTTGGCTCACTAACTTCACACACCATCAGGCTTCCAAGCAGCTGTCAAGGAAACTCCGTTTTCACACTCTATGCTTAGTGCCCTTTGAGTGCCTAGGACTGAAATGAAGCTTGGTGAGCATCCCACACAAACGAATGCTCCACATGCGGGTTTCACATGCCACCAACTCCACATTCACAGGCAACTTCAGCGCCACAGCCGTTTTCAGATAGCCCTCAATGCAAAGGCTCTAGACGCAAATATTGGTGTGAGAGCTAATTCAATCAAGGAAACACTGCATGTTGGTGAAGGGCATATTGAAGAAGGATCAGCCGAGTGGTTCTTGTGGGAGAACAACTCCATTTGGCTCACTAACTTCACACACCATCAGGCTTCCAAGCAGCTCTCAAGGAAACTCAGTTTTCACACTCTATGCTTAGTGCCCTTTGTGTGCCTAGGACTGAAATGAAGCTTGGTGAGCATCGCACACAAACGAATGCTCCACATGCGGGTTTCACATGCCACCAACTCCACTTTCACAGGCAACTTCAGCGCCACAGCCGTTTTCAGATAGCCCTCAATGCAAAGGCTCTAGACACAAATATTGGTGTGAGAGCTAATTCAATCAAGGAAACACTGCATGTTGGTGAAGGGCATATTGAAGAAGGATCAGCCGAGTGGTTCTTGTGGGACAACAACTCCATTTGGCTCACTAACTTCACACACCATCAGGCTTCCAAGCAGCTCTCAAGGAAACTCAGGTTTCACACTCTATGCTTAGTGCCCTTTGAGTGCATTATCTAGGAATGAACCTGGTAGAGCATCCCACACAAACGAATGCTCCACATGCGGGTTTCACATGCCACCAACTCCACATTCACAGGCAACTTCAGCGCCACAGCCGTTTTCAGATAGCCCTCAATGCAAAGGCTCTAGACACAAATATTGGTGTGAGAGGTAATTTAATCAAGGAAGCACTGCATGTTGGTGAAGGGCATATTGAAGAAGGATCAGCCGAGTGGTTCTTGTGGGAGAACAACTCCATTTGGCTCACTAACTTCACACACCATCAGGCTTCCAAGCAGCTCTCAAGGAAACTCAGTTTTCACACTCTATGCTTAGTGCCCTATGAGTGCCTAGGACTGAAATGAAGCTTGGTGAGCATCGCACACAAACGAATGCTCCACATGCGGGTTTCACATGCCACCAACTCCACATTCACAGGCAACTTCAGCGCCACAGCCGTTTTCAGATAGCCCTCAATGCAAAGGCTCTAGACGCAAATATTGGTGTGAGAGCTAATTCAATCAAGGAAACACTGCATGTTGGTGAAGGGCATATTGAAGAAGGATCAGCCGAGTGGTTCTTGTGGGAGAACAACTCCATTTGGCTCACTAACTTCACACACCATCAGGCTTCCAAGCAGCTCTCAAGGAAACTCAGTTTTCACACTCTATGCTTAGTGCCCTTTCAGTGCATTATCTAGGAATGAACCTGGTAGAGCATCGCACACAAACGAATGCTCCACATGCGGGTTTCACATGCCACCAACTCCACATTCACAGGCAACTTCAGCGCCACAGCCGTTTGCAGATAGCCCTCAATGCAAAGGCTCTAGACGCAAATATTGGTGTGAGAGCTAATTCAATCAAGGAAACACTGCATGTTGGTGAAGGGCATATTGAAGAAGGATCAGCAAAGTGGATCCTGTGGGAGAACAACTCCATTTGGCTCACTAACTTCACACACCATCAGGCTTCCAAGCAGGTCTCAAGGAAACTCAGTTTTCACACTCTATGCTTAGTGCCCTTTGAGTGCATTATCTAGGAATGAACCTGGTAGAGCATCCCACACAAACGAATGCTCCACATGCGGGTTTCACATGCCACCAACTCCACATTCACAGGCAACTTCAGCGCCACAGCCGTTTTCAGATAACACTCAATGCAAAGGCTCTAGACGCAAATATTGGTGTGAGAGCTAATTCAATCAAGGAAACACTGCATGTTGGTGAAGGGCATATTGAAAAGGATCAGCCGAGTGGTTCTTGTGGGAGAACAACTCCATTTGGCTCACTAACTTCACACACCATCAGGCTTCCAAGCAGCTCTCAAGGAAACTCAGTTTTCACACTCTATGCTTAGTGCCCTTTGTGTGCCTAGGACTGAAATGAAGCTTGGTGAGCATCGCACACAAACGAATGCTCCACATGCGGGTTTCACATGCCACCAACTCCACTTTCACAGGCAACTTCAGCGCCACAGCCGTTTTCAGATAGCCCTCAATGCAAAGGCTCTAGACACAAATATTGGTGTGAGAGCTAATTCAATCAAGGAAACACTGCATGTTGGTGGAGGGCATATTGAAGAAGGATCAGCCGAGTGGTTCTTGTGGGAGAACAACTCCATTTGGCTCACTAACTTCACACACCATCAGGCTTCCAAGCAGCTCTCAAGGAAACTCAGTTTTCACACTCTATGCTTAGTGCCCTTTGAGTGCCTAGGACTGAAATGAACCTTGGTGAGCATCCCACACAAACGAATGCTCCACATGCGGGTTTCACATGCCACCAACTCCACATTCACAGGCAACTTCAGCGCCACAGCCGTTTTCAGATAGTTCTCAATGCAAAGGCTCTAGACGCAAATATTGGTGTGAGAGCTAATTCAATCAAGGAAACACTGCATGTTGGTGAAGGGCATATTGAAGAAGGATCAGCCGAGTGTTTCTTGTGGGACAACAACTCCATTTGGCTCACTAACTTCACACACCATCAGGCTTCCAAGCAGCTCTCAAGGAAACTCAGTTTTCACACTCTATGCTTAGTGCCCTTTGAGTGCATTATCTAGGAATGAACCTGGTAGAGCATCCCACACAAACGAATGCTCCACATGCGGGTTTCACATGCCACCAACTCCACATTCACAGGCAACTTCAGCGCCACAGCCGTTTTCAGATAGCCCTCAATGCAAAGGCTCTAGACGCAAATATTGGTGTGAGAGCTAATTCAATCAAGGAAACACTGCATGTTGGTGAAGGGCATATTGAAGAAGGATCAGCCGAGTGGTTCTTGTGGGAGAACAACTCCATTTGGCTCACTAACTTTACACACCATCAGCCTTCCAAGCAGCTCTCAAGGAAACTCAGTTTTCAAACTCTATGCTTAGTGCCCTTTGAGTGACTAGGACTGAAATGAAGCTTGGTGAGCATCGCACACAAACGAATGCTCCACATGCGGGTTTCACATGCCACCAACTCCACATTCACAGGCAACTTCAGCGCCACAGCCGTTTTCAGATAGCCCTCAATGCAAAGGCTCTAGACGCAAATATTGGTGTGAGAGCTAATTCAATCAAGGAAACACTGCATGTTGGTGAAGGGCATATTGAAGAAGGATCAGCCGAGTGGTTCTTGTGGGAGAACAACTCCATTTGGCTCACTAACTTCACACACCATCAGGCTTCCAAGCAGCTCTCAAGGAAACTCAGTTTTCACACTCTATGCTTAGTGCCCTTTGTATGCCTAGGACTGAAATGAACCTTGGTGAGCATCCCACAAAAACGAATGCTCCACATGCGGGTTTCACATGCCACCAACTCCACATTCACACGCAACTTCAGCGCCACAGCCATTTTCAGATAGTTCTCAATGCAAAGGCTCTAGACGCAAATATTGGTGTGAGAGCTAATTCAATCAAGGAAACACTGCATGTTGGTGAAGGGCATATTGAAGAAGGATCAGCCGAGTGGTTCTTGTGGGAGAACAACTCCATTTGGCTCACTAACTTCACACACCATCAGGCTTCCAAGCAGCTCTCAAGGAAACTCAGTTTTCACACTCTATGCTTAGTGCCCGTTGAGTGCATTATCTAGGAATGAACCTGGTAGAGCATCCCACACAAACGAATGCTCCACATGCGGGTTTCACATGCCACCAACTCCACATTCACAGGCAACTTCAGCGCCACAGCCGTTTTCAGATAGCCCTCAATGCAAAGCCTCTAGACACAAATATTGGTGTGAGAGGTAATTTAATCAAGGAAACACTGCATGTTGGTGAAGGGCATATTGAAGAAGGATCAGCCGAGTGGTTCTTGTGGGAGAACAACTCCATTTGGCTCACTAACTTCACACACCATCAGGCTTCCAAGCAGCTCTCAAGGAAACTCAGTTTTCACACTCTATGTTTAGTGTCCTTTGTATGCCTAGGACTGAAATGAAGCTTGGTGAGCATCGCACACAAACGAATGCTCCACATGCGGGTTTCACATGCCACCAACTCCACATTCACAGGCAACTTCAGCGCCACAGCCGTTTTCAGATAGCCCTCAATGCAAAGGCTCTAGACGCAAATATTGGTGTGAGAGCTAATTCAATCAAGGAAACACTGCATGTTGGTGAAGGGCATATTGAAGAAGGATCAGCCGAGTGGTTCTTGTGGGAGAACAACTCCATTTGGCTCACTAACTTCACACACCATCAGGCTTCCAAGCAGCTCTCAAGGAAACTCAGTTTTCACACTCTATGCTTAGTGCCCGTTGAGTGCATTATCTAGGAATGAACCTGGTAGAGCATCCCACACAAACGAATGCTCCACATGCGGGTTTCACATGCCACCAACTCCACATTCACAGGCAACTTCAGCGCCACAGCCGTTTTCAGATAGCCCTCAATGCAAAGGCTCTAGACACAAATATTGGTGTGAGAGGTAATTTAATCAAGGAAGCACTGCATGTTGGTGAAGGGCATAATGAAGAAGGATCAGCCGAGTGGTTCTTGTGGGAGAACAACTCCATTTGGCTCACTAACTTCACACACCATCAGGCTTCCAAGCAGCTCTCAAGGAAACTCAGTTTTCACCCTCTATGTTTAGTGCCCTATGAGTGCCTAGGACTGAAATGAAGCTTGGTGAGCATCCCACACAAACGAATGCTCCACATGCGGGTTTCACATGCCACCAACTCCACATTCACAGGCAACTTCAGCGCCACAGCCGTTTTCAGATAGCCCTCAATGCAAAGGCTCTAGACGCAAATATTGGTGTGAGAGCTAATTCAATCAAGGAAACACTGCATGTTGGTGAAGGGCATATTGAAGAAGGATCAGCCGAGTGGTTCTTGTGGGACAACAACTCCATTTGGCTCACTAACTTCACACACCATCAGGCTTCCAAGCAGCTCTCAAGGAAACTCAGTTTTCACACTCTATGCTTAGTGCTCTTTGAGTGCATTATCTAGGAATGAACCTGGTAGAGCATCCCACACAAACGAATGCTCCACATGCGGGTTTCACATGCCACCAACTCCACATTCACAGGCAACTTCAGCGCCACAGCCGTTTTCAGATAGCCATCAATGCAAAGGATCTAGACACAAATATTGGTGTGAGAGCTAATTTAATCAAGGAAGCACTGCATGTTGGTGAAGGGCATATTGAAGAAGGATCAGCCGAGTGGTTCTTGTGGGAGAACAACTCCATTTGGCTCACTAACTTCACACACCATCAGGCTTCCAAGCAGCTCTCAAGGAAACTCAGTTTTCACACTCTATGCTTAGTGCCCTTTGTATGCCTAGGACTGAAATGAACCTTGGTGAGCATCCCACAAAAACGAATGCTCCACATGCGGGTTTCACATGCCACCAACTCCACATTCACAGGCAACTTCAGCGCCACAGCCATTTTCAGATAGTTCTCAATGCAAAGGCTCTAGACTCAAATATTGGTGTGAGAGCTAATTCAATCAAGGAAACACTGCATGTTGGTGAAGGGCATATTGAAGAAGGATCAGCCGAGTGGTTCTTGTGGGAGAACAACTCCATTTGGCTCACTAACTTCACACACCATCAGGCTTCCAAGCAGCTCTCAAGGAAACTCAGTTTCCACACTCTATGCTTAGTGCCCTATGAGTGCCTAGGACTGAAATGAAGCTTGGTGAGCATCGCACACAAACGAATGCTCCACATGCGGGTTTCACATGCCACCAACTCCACATTCACAGGCAACTTTAGCGCCACAGCCGTTTTCAGATAGCCCTCAATGCAAAGGCTCTAGACGCAAATATTGGAGTGAGAGCTAATTCAATCAAGGAAACACTGCATGTTGGTGAAGGGCATATTGAAGAAGGATCAGCCGAGTGTTTCTTGTGGGAGAACAACTCCATTTGGCTCACTAACTTCACACACCATCAGGCTTCCAAGCAGCTCTCAAGGAAACTCAGTTTTCACACTCTATGCTTAGTGCCCTTTGAGTGACTAGGACTGAAATGAAGCTTGGTGAGCATCGCACACAAACGAATGCTCCACATGCGGGTTTCACATGCCACCAACTCCACATTCACAGGCAACTTCAGCGCCACAGCCGTTTTCAGATAGCCCTCAATGCAAAGGCTCTAGACGCAAATATTGGTGTGAGAGCTAATTCAATCAAGGAAACACTGCATGTTGGTGAAGGGCATATTGAAGAATGATCAGCCGAGTGGTTCTTGTGGGAGAACAACTCCATTTGGCTCACTAACTTCACACACCATCAGGCTTCCAAGCAGCTCTCAAGGAAACTCAGTTTTCACACTCTATGCTTAGTGCCCTTTGAGTGCCTAGGACTGAAATGAACCTTGGTGAGCATCCCACACAAACGAATGCTCCACATGCGGGTTTCACATGCCACCAACTCCACTTTCACAGGCAACTTCAGCGCCACAGCCGTTTTCAGATAGTTCTCAATGCAAAGGCTCTAGACGCAAATATTGGTGTGAGAGCTAATTCAATCAAGGAAACACTGCATGTTGGTGAAGGGCATATTGAAAAGGATCAGCCGAGTGGTTCTTGTGGGAGAACAACTCCATTTGGCTCACTAACTTCACACACCATCAGGCTTCCAAGCAGCTCTCAAGGAAACTCAGTTTTCACACTCTATGCTTAGTGCTCTTTGAGTGCATTATCTAGGAATGAACCCGGTAGAGCATCCCACAAAAACGAATGCTCCACATGCGGGTTTCACATGCCAGCAACTCCACATTCACAGGCAACTTCAGCGCCACAGCCGTTTTCAGATAGCCATCAATGCAAAGGATCTAGACACAAATATTGGTGTGAGAGCTAATTTAATCAAGGAAGCACTGCATGTTGGTGAAGGGCATATTGAAGAAGGATCAGCCGAGTGGTTCTTGTGGGAGAACAACTCCATTTGGCTCACTAACTTCACACACCATCAGGCTTCCAAGCAGCTGTCAAGGAAACTCCGTTTTCACACTCTATGCTTAGTGCCCTTTGAGTGCCTAGGACTGAAATGAAGCTTGGTGAGCATCCCACACAAACGAATGCTCCACATGCGGGTTTCACATGCCACCAACTCCACATTCACAGGCAACTTCAGCGCCACAGCCATTTTCAGATAGTTCTCAATGCAAAGGCTCTAGACTCAAATATTGGTGTGAGAGCTAATTCAATCAAGGAAACACTGCATGTTGGTGAAGGGCATATTGAAGAAGGATCAGCCGAGTGGTTCTTGTGGGAGAACAACTCCATTTGGCTCACTAACTTCACACACCATCAGGCTTCCAAGCAGCTCTCAAGGAAACTCAGTTTTCACACTCTATGCTTAGTGCCCTTTGTGTGCCTAGGACTGAAATGAAGCTTGGTGAGCATCGCACACAAACGAATGCTCCACATGCGGGTTTCACATGCCACCAACTCCACATTCACAGGCAACTTCAGCGCCACAGCCGTTTTCAGATAGCCCTCAATGCAAAGGCTCTAGACGCAAATATTGGTGTGAGAGCTAATTCAATCAAGGAAACACTGCATGTTGGTGAAGGGCATATTGAAGAAGGATCAGCCGAGTGTTTCTTGTGGGAGAACAACTCCATTTGGCTCACTAACTTCACACACCATCAGGCTTCCAAGCAGCTCTCAAGGAAACTCAGTTTTCACACTCTATGCTTAGTGCCCTTTGAGTGCATTATCTAGGAATGAACCTGGTAGAGCATCGCACACAAACGAATGCTCCACATGCGGGTTTCACATGCCACCAACTCCACATTCACAGGCAACTTCAGCGCCACAGCCGTTTGCAGATAGCCCTCAATGCAAAGGCTCTAGACGCAAATATTGGTGTGAGAGCTAATTCAATCAAGGAAACACTGCATGTTGGTGAAGGGCATATTGAAGAAGGATCAGCAAAGTGGATCCTGTGGGAGAACAACTCCATTTGGCTCACTAACTTCACACACCATCAGGCTTCCAAGCAGGTCTCAAGGAAACTCAGTTTTCACACTCTATGCTTAGTGCCCTTTGAGTGCATTATCTAGGAATGAACCTGGTAGAGCATCCCACACAAACGAATGCTCCACATGCGGGTTTCACATGCCACCAACTCCACATTCACAGGCAACTTCAGCGCCACAGCCGTTTTCAGATAACCCTCAATGCAAAGGCTCTAGACACAAATATTGGTGTGAGAGCTAATTTAATCAGGGAAACACTGCATGTTGGTGAAGGGCATATTGAAGAAGGATCAGCCGAGTGGTTCTTGTGGGAGAACAACTCCATTTGGCTCACTAACTTCACACACCATCAGGTTTCCAAGCAGCTCTCAAGGAAACTCAGTTTTCACACTCTATGCTTAGTGCCCTTTGAGTGACTAGGACTGAAATGAAGCTTGGTGAGCATCGCACACAAACGAATGCTCCACATGCGGGTTTCACATGCCACCAACTCCACATTCACAGGCAACTTCAGCGCCACAGCCGTTTTCAGATAGCCCTCAATGCAAAGGCTCTAGACGCAAATATTGGTGTGAGAGCTAATTCAATCAAGGAAACACTGCATGTTGGTGAAGGGCATATTGAAGAATGATCAGCCGAGTGGTTCTTGTGGGAGAACAACTCCATTTGGCTCACTAACTTCACACACCATCAGGCTTCCAAGCAGCTCTCAAGGAAACTCAGTTTTCACACTCTATGCTTAGTGCCCTTTGAGTGCCTAGGACTGAAATGAACCTTGGTGAGCATCCCACACAAACGAATGCTCCACATGCGGGTTTCACATGCCACCAACTCCACTTTCACAGGCAACTTCAGCGCCACAGCCGTTTTCAGATAGTTCTCAATGCAAAGGCTCTAGACGCAAATATTGGTGTGAGAGCTAATTCAATCAAGGAAACACTGCATGTTGGTGAAGGGCATATTGAAGAAGGATCAGCCGAGTGGTTCTTGTGGGAGAACAACTCCATTTGGCTCACTAACTTCACACACCATCAGGCTTCCAAGCAGCTCTCAAGGAAACTCAGTTTTCACACTCTATGCTTAGTGCTCTTTGAGTGCATTATCTAGGAATGAACCTGGTAGAGCATCCCTCAAAAACGAATGCTCCACATGCGGGTTTCACATGCCACCAACTCCACATTCACAGGCAACTTCAGCGCCACAGCCGTTTTCAGATAGCCATCAATGCAAAGGATCTAGACACAAATATTGGTGTGAGAGCTAATTTAATCAAGGAAGCACTGCATGTTGGTGAAGGGCATATTGAAGAAGGATCAGCCGAGTGGTTCTTGTGGGAGAACAACTCCATTTGGCTCACTAACTTCACACACCATCAGGCTTCCAAGCAGCTGTCAAGGAAACTCCGTTTTCACACTCTATGCTTAGTGCCCTTTGAGTGCCTAGGACTGAAATGAAGCTTGGTGAGCATCCCACACAAACGAATGCTCCACATGCGGGTTTCACATGCCACCAACTCCACATTCACAGGCAACTTCAGCGCCACAGCCGTTTTCAGATAGCCCTCAATGCAAAGGCTCTAGACGCAAATATTGGTGTGAGAGCTAATTCAATCAAGGAAACACTGCATGTTGGTGAAGGGCATATTGAAGAAGGATCAGCCGAGTGGTTCTTGTGGGAGAACAACTCCATTTGGCTCACTAACTTCACACACCATCAGGCTTCCAAGCAGCTCTCAAGGAAACTCAGTTTTCACACTCTATGCTTAGTGCCCTTTGTGTGCCTAGGACTGAAATGAAGCTTGGTGAGCATCGCACACAAACGAATGCTCCACATGCGGGTTTCACATGCCACCAACTCCACTTTCACAGGCAACTTCAGCGCCACAGCCGTTTTCAGATAGCCCTCAATGCAAAGGCTCTAGACACAAATATTGGTGTGAGAGCTAATTCAATCAAGGAAACACTGCATGTTGGTGAAGGGCATATTGAAGAAGGATCAGCCGAGTGGTTCTTGTGGGACAACAACTCCATTTGGCTCACTAACTTCACACACCATCAGGCTTCCAAGCAGCTCTCAAGGAAACTCAGGTTTCACACTCTATGCTTAGTGCCCTTTGAGTGCATTATCTAGGAATGAACCTGGTAGAGCATCCCACACAAACGAATGCTCCACATGCGGGTTTCACATGCCACCAACTCCACATTCACAGGCAACTTCAGCGCCACAGCCGTTTTCAGATAGCCCTCAATGCAAAGGCTCTAGACACAAATATTGGTGTGAGAGGTAATTTAATCAAGGAAGCACTGCATGTTGGTGAAGGGCATATTGAAGAAGGATCAGCCGAGTGGTTCTTGTGGGAGAACAACTCCATTTGGCTCACTAACTTCACACACCATCAGGCTTCCAAGCAGCTCTCAAGGAAACTCAGTTTTCACACTCTATGCTTAGTGCCCTATGAGTGCCTAGGACTGAAATGAAGCTTGGTGAGCATCGCACACAAACGAATGCTCCACATGCGGGTTTCACATGCCACCAACTCCACATTCACAGGCAACTTCAGCGCCACAGCCGTTTTCAGATAGCCCTCAATGCAAAGGCTCTAGACGCAAATATTGGTGTGAGAGCTAATTCAATCAAGGAAACACTGCATGTTGGTGAAGGGCATATTGAAGAAGGATCAGCCGAGTGGTTCTTGTGGGAGAACAACTCCATTTGGCTCACTAACTTCACACACCATCAGGCTTCCAAGCAGCTCTCAAGGAAACTCAGTTTTCACACTCTATGCTTAGTGCCCTTTCAGTGCATTATCTAGGAATGAACCTGGTAGAGCATCGCACACAAACGAATGCTCCACATGCGGGTTTCACATGCCACCAACTCCACATTCACAGGCAACTTCAGCGCCACAGCCGTTTGCAGATAGCCCTCAATGCAAAGGCTCTAGACGCAAATATTGGTGTGAGAGCTAATTCAATCAAGGAAACACTGCATGTTGGTGAAGGGCATATTGAAGAAGGATCAGCAAAGTGGATCCTGTGGGAGAACAACTCCATTTGGCTCACTAACTTCACACACCATCAGGCTTCCAAGCAGGTCTCAAGGAAACTCAGTTTTCACACTCTATGCTTAGTGCCCTTTGAGTGCATTATCTAGGAATGAACCTGGTAGAGCATCCCACACAAACGAATGCTCCACATGCGGGTTTCACATGCCACCAACTCCACATTCACAGGCAACTTCAGCGCCACAGCCGTTTTCAGATAGTTCTCAATGCAAAGGCTCTAGACGCAAATATTGGTGTGAGAGCTAATTCAATCAAGGAAACACTGCATGTTGGTGAAGGGCATATTGAAAAGGATCAGCCGAGTGGTTCTTGTGGGAGAACAACTCCATTTGGCTCACTAACTTCACACACCATCAGGCTTCCAAGCAGCTCTCAAGGAAACTCAGTTTTCACACTCTATGCTTAGTGCCCTTTGTGTGCCTAGGACTGAAATGAAGCTTGGTGAGCATCGCACACAAACGAATGCTCCACATGCGGGTTTCACATGCCACCAACTCCACTTTCACAGGCAACTTCAGCGCCACAGCCGTTTTCAGATAGCCCTCAATGCAAAGGCTCTAGACACAAATATTGGTGTGAGAGCTAATTCAATCAAGGAAACACTGCATGTTGGTGGAGGGCATATTGAAGAAGGATCAGCCGAGTGGTTCTTGTGGGAGAACAACTCCATTTGGCTCACTAACTTCACACACCATCAGGCTTCCAAGCAGCTCTCAAGGAAACTCAGTTTTCACACTCTATGCTTAGTGCCCTTTGAGTGCCTAGGACTGAAATGAACCTTGGTGAGCATCCCACACAAACGAATGCTCCACATGCGGGTTTCACATGCCACCAACTCCACATTCACAGGCAACTTCAGCGCCACAGCCGTTTTCAGATAGTTCTCAATGCAAAGGCTCTAGACGCAAATATTGGTGTGAGAGCTAATTCAATCAAGGAAACACTGCATGTTGGTGAAGGGCATATTGAAGAAGGATCAGCCGAGTGTTTCTTGTGGGACAACAACTCCATTTGGCTCACTAACTTCACACACCATCAGGCTTCCAAGCAGCTCTCAAGGAAACTCAGTTTTCACACTCTATGCTTAGTGCCCTTTGAGTGCATTATCTAGGAATGAACCTGGTAGAGCATCCCACACAAACGAATGCTCCACATGCGGGTTTCACATGCCACCAACTCCACATTCACAGGCAACTTCAGCGCCACAGCCGTTTTCAGATAGCCCTCAATGCAAAGGCTCTAGACGCAAATATTGGTGTGAGAGCTAATTCAATCAAGGAAACACTGCATGTTGGTGAAGGGCATATTGAAGAAGGATCAGCCGAGTGGTTCTTGTGGGAGAACAACTCCATTTGGCTCACTAACTTTACACACCATCAGCCTTCCAAGCAGCTCTCAAGGAAACTCAGTTTTCAAACTCTATGCTTAGTGCCCTTTGAGTGACTAGGACTGAAATGAAGCTTGGTGAGCATCGCACACAAACGAATGCTCCACATGCGGGTTTCACATGCCACCAACTCCACATTCACAGGCAACTTCAGCGCCACAGCCGTTTTCAGATAGCCCTCAATGCAAAGGCTCTAGACGCAAATATTGGTGTGAGAGCTAATTCAATCAAGGAAACACTGCATGTTGGTGAAGGGCATATTGAAGAAGGATCAGCCGAGTGGTTCTTGTGGGAGAACAACTCCATTTGGCTCACTAACTTCACACACCATCAGGCTTCCAAGCAGCTCTCAAGGAAACTCAGTTTTCACACTCTATGCTTAGTGCCCTTTGTATGCCTAGGACTGAAATGAACCTTGGTGAGCATCCCACAAAAACGAATGCTCCACATGCGGGTTTCACATGCCACCAACTCCACATTCACACGCAACTTCAGCGCCACAGCCATTTTCAGATAGTTCTCAATGCAAAGGCTCTAGACGCAAATATTGGTGTGAGAGCTAATTCAATCAAGGAAACACTGCATGTTGGTGAAGGGCATATTGAAGAAGGATCAGCCGAGTGGTTCTTGTGGGAGAACAACTCCATTTGGCTCACTAACTTCACACACCATCAGGCTTCCAAGCAGCTCTCAAGGAAACTCAGTTTTCACACTCTATGCTTAGTGCCCGTTGAGTGCATTATCTAGGAATGAACCTGGTAGAGCATCCCACACAAACGAATGCTCCACATGCGGGTTTCACATGCCACCAACTCCACATTCACAGGCAACTTCAGCGCCACAGCCGTTTTCAGATAGCCCTCAATGCAAAGCCTCTAGACACAAATATTGGTGTGAGAGGTAATTTAATCAAGGAAACACTGCATGTTGGTGAAGGGCATATTGAAGAAGGATCAGCCGAGTGGTTCTTGTGGGAGAACAACTCCATTTGGCTCACTAACTTCACACACCATCAGGCTTCCAAGCAGCTCTCAAGGAAACTCAGTTTTCACACTCTATGTTTAGTGTCCTTTGTATGCCTAGGACTGAAATGAAGCTTGGTGAGCATCGCACACAAACGAATGCTCCACATGCGGGTTTCACATGCCACCAACTCCACATTCACAGGCAACTTCAGCGCCACAGCCGTTTTCAGATAGCCCTCAATGCAAAGGCTCTAGACGCAAATATTGGTGTGAGAGCTAATTCAATCAAGGAAACACTGCATGTTGGTGAAGGGCATATTGAAGAAGGATCAGCCGAGTGGTTCTTGTGGGAGAACAACTCCATTTGGCTCACTAACTTCACACACCATCAGGCTTCCAAGCAGCTCTCAAGGAAACTCAGTTTTCACACTCTATGCTTAGTGCCCGTTGAGTGCATTATCTAGGAATGAACCTGGTAGAGCATCCCACACAAACGAATGCTCCACATGCGGGTTTCACATGCCACCAACTCCACATTCACAGGCAACTTCAGCGCCACAGCCGTTTTCAGATAGCCCTCAATGCAAAGGCTCTAGACACAAATATTGGTGTGAGAGGTAATTTAATCAAGGAAGCACTGCATGTTGGTGAAGGGCATAATGAAGAAGGATCAGCCGAGTGGTTCTTGTGGGAGAACAACTCCATTTGGCTCACTAACTTCACACACCATCAGGCTTCCAAGCAGCTCTCAAGGAAACTCAGTTTTCACCCTCTATGTTTAGTGCCCTATGAGTGCCTAGGACTGAAATGAAGCTTGGTGAGCATCCCACACAAACGAATGCTCCACATGCGGGTTTCACATGCCACCAACTCCACATTCACAGGCAACTTCAGCGCCACAGCCGTTTTCAGATAGCCCTCAATGCAAAGGCTCTAGACGCAAATATTGGTGTGAGAGCTAATTCAATCAAGGAAACACTGCATGTTGGTGAAGGGCATATTGAAGAAGGATCAGCCGAGTGGTTCTTGTGGGAGAACAACTCCATTTGGCTCACTAACTTCACACACCATCAGGCTTCCAAGCACCTCTCAAGGAAACTCAGTTTTCACACTCTATGCTTAGTGCCCTTTGAGTGACTAGGACTGAAATGAAGCTTGGTGAGCATCGCACACAAACGAATGCTCCACATGCGGGTTTCACATGCCACCAACTCCACATTCACAGGCAACTTCAGCGCCACAGCCGTTTTCAGATAGCCCTCAATGCAAAGGCTCTAGACGCAAATATTGGTGTGAGAGCTAATTCAATCAAGGAAACATTGCATGTTGGTGAAGGGCATATTGAAGAAGGATCAGCCGAGTGGTTCTTGTGGGAGAACAACTCCATTTGGCTCACTAACTTCACACACCATCAGGCTTCCAAGCAGCTCTCAAGGAAACTCAGTTTTCACACTCTATGCTTAGTGCCCTTTGAGTGCATTATCTAGGAATGAACCTGGTAGAGCATCCCACACAAACGAATGCTCCACATGCGGGTTTCACATGCCACCAACTCCACATTCACAGGCAACTTCAGCGCCACAGCAGTTTTCACATAGCCCTCAATGCAAAGGCTCTAGACGCAAATATTGGTGTGAGAGCTAATTCAATCAAGGAAACACTGCATGTTGGTGAAGTGCATATTGAAGAAGGATCAGCAAAGTGGTTCTTGTGGGAGAACAACTCCATTTGGCTCACTAACTTCACACACCATCAGGCTTCCAAGCACCTCTCAAGGAAACTCAGTTTTCACACTCTATGCTTAGTGCCCTTTGAGGGCATTATCTAGGAATGAACCTGGTAGAGCATCCCACACAAACGAATGCTCCACATGCGGGTTTCACATGCCACCAACTCCACATTCACAGGCAACTTCAGCGCCACAGCCGTTTTCAGATAGCCCTCAATGCAAAGGCTCTAGACGCAAATATTGGTGTGAGAGCTAATTCAATCAAGGAAACACTGAATGTTGGTGAAGGGCATATTGAAGAAGGATCAGCCGAGTGGTTCTTGTGGGAGAACAACTCCATTTGGCTCACTAACTTCACACACCATCAGGCTTCCAAGCAGCTCTCAAGGAAACTCAGTTTTCACACTCTATGCTTAGTGTCCTTTGTATGCCTAGGACTGAAATGAAGCTTGGTGAGCATCGCACACAAACGAATGCTCCACATGCGGGTTTCACATGCCACCAACTCCACATTCACAGGCAACTTCAGCGCCACAGCCATTTTTAGATAGTTCTCAATGCAAAGGCTCTAGACGCAAATATTGGTGTGAGAGCTAATTCAATCAAGGAAACACTGCATGTTGGTGAAGGGCATATTGAAGAAGGATCAGCCGAGTGGTTCTTGTGGGAGAACAACTCCATTTGCCTCACTAACTTCACACACCATCAGGCTTCCAAGCAGCTCTCAAGGAAACTCAGTTTTCACACTCTATGCTTAGTGCCCTTTGAGTGACTAGGACTGACATGAACCTTGGTGAGCATCCCACACAAACGAATGCTCCACATGCGGGTTTCACATGCCACCAACTCCACATTCACAGGCAACTTCAGCGCCACAGCCGTTTTCAGATAGCCCTCAATGCAAAGGCTCTAGACGCAAATATTGGTGTGAGAGCTAATTCAATCAAGGAAACACTGCATGTTGGTGAAGGGCATATTGAAGAAGGATCAGCCGAGTGGTTCTTGTGGGAGAACAACTCCATTTGGCTCACTAACTTCACACACCATCAGGCTTCCAAGCAGCTCTCAAGGAAACTCAGTTTTCACACTCTATGCTTAGTGCCCTTTGAGTGCCTAGGACTGAAATGAACCTTGGTGAGCATCGCACACAAACGAATGCTCCACATGCGGGTTTCACATGCCACCAACTCCACTTTCACAGGCAACTTCAGCGCCACAGCCGTTTTCAGATAGCCCTCAATGCAAAGGCTCTAGACGCAAATATTGGTGTGAGAGCTAATTCAATCAAGGAAACACTGCATGTTGGTGAAGGGCATATTGAAGAAGGATCAGCCGAGTGGTTCTTGTGGGAGAACAACTCCATTTGGCTCACTAACTTCACACACCATCAGGCTTCCAAGCAGCTCTCAAGGAAACTCAGTTTTCACACTCTATGCTTAGTGCCCTTTGTGTGCCTAGGACTGAAATGAAACTTGGTGAGCATCGCACACAAACGAATGCTCCACATGCGGGTTTCACATGCCACCAACTCCACATTCACAGGCAACTTCAGCGCCACAGCAGTTTTCAGATAGCCCTCAATGCAAAGGCTCTAGACGCAAATATTGGTGTGAGAGCTAATTCAATCAAGGAAACACTGCATGTTGGTGAAGGGCATATTGAAGAAGGATCAGCCAAGTGGTTCTTGTGGGAGAACAACTCCATTTGGCTCACTAACTTCACACACCATCAGGCTTCCAAGCAGCTCTCAAGGAAACTCAGTTTTCACACTCTATGCTTAGTGCCCTTTGAGTGCATTATCTAGGAATGAACCTGGTAGAGCATCCCACACAAACGAATGCTCCACATGCGGGTTTCACATGCCACCAACTCCACATTCACAGGCAACTTCAGCGCCACAGCCGTTTTCAGATTGCCCTCAATGCAAAGGCTCTAGACGCAAATATTGGTGTGAGAGCTAATTCAATCAAGGAAACACTGCATGTTGGTGAAGGGCATATTGAAGAAGGATCAGCCGAGTGGTTCTTGTGGGAGAACAACTCCATTTGGCTCACTAACTTCACACACCATCAGGCTTCCAAGCAGCTCTCAAGGAAACTCAGTTTTCACACTCTATGCTTAGTGCCCTTTGTATGCCTAGGACTGAAATGAACCTTGGTGAGCATCCCACAAAAACGAATGCTCCACATGCGGGTTTCACATGCCACCAACTCCACATTCACAGGCAACTTCAGCGCCACAGCCATTTTCAGATAGTTCTCAATGCAAAGGCTCTAGACGCAAATATTGGTGTGAGAGCTAATTCAATCAATGAAACACTGCATGTTGGTGAAGGGCATATTGAAGAAGGATCAGCCGAGTGGTTCTTGTGGGAGAACAACTCCATTTGGCTCACTAACTTCACACACCATCAGGCTTCCAAGCAGCTCTCAAGGAAACTCAGTTTTCACACTCTATGCTTAGTGCCCGTTGAGTGCATTATCTAGGAATGAACCTGGTAGAGCATCGCACACAAACGAATGCTCCACATGCGGGTTTCACATGCCACCAACTCCACATTCACAGGCAACTTCAGCGCCACAGCCGTTTTCAGATAGCCCTCAATGCAAAGGCTCTAGACACAAATATTGGTGTGAGAGGTAATTTAATCAAGGAAGCACTGCATGTTGGTGAAGGGCATATTGAAGAAGGATCAGCCGAGTGGTTCTTGTGGGAGAACAACTCCATTTGCCTCACTAACTTCACACACCATCAGGCTTCCAAGCAGCTCTCAAGGAAACTCAGTTTTCACACTCTATGCTTAGTGCCCTATGAGTGCCTAGGACTGAAATGAAGCTTGGTGAGCATCGCACACAAACGAATGCTCCACATGCGGGTTTCACATGCCACCAACTCCACATTCACAGGCAACTTCAGCGCCACAGCCGTTTTCAGATAGCCCTCAATGCAAAGGCTCTAGACACAAATATTGGTGTGAGAGGTAATTTAATCAAGGAAGCACTGCATGTTGGTGAAGGGCATATTGAAGAAGGATCAGCCGAGTGGTTCTTGTGGGAGAACAACTCCATTTGGCTCACTAACTTCACACACCATCAGGCTTCCAAGCAGCTCTCAAGGAAACTCAGTTTCCACACTCTATGCTTAGTGCCCTTTGAGTGCCTAGGACTGAAATGAACCTTGGTGAGCATCGCACACAAACGAATGCTCCACATGCGGGTTTCACATGCCACCAACTCCACATTCACAGGCAACTTCAGCGCCACAGCCGTTTTCAGATAGCCCTCAATGCAAAGGCTCTAGACACAAATATTGGTGTGAGAGCTAATTCAATCAAGGAAACACTGAATGTTGGTGAAGGGCATATTGAAGAAGGATCAGCCAAGTGGTTCTTGTGGGAGAACAACTCCATTTGGCTCACTAACTTCACACACCATCAGGCTTCCAAGCAGCTCTCAAGGAAACTCAGTTTTCACACTCTATGCTTAGTGCCCTTTGAGTGCATTTTCTAGGAATGAACCTGGTAGAGCATCCCACACAAACGAATGCTCCACATGCGGGTTTCACATGCCACCAACTCCACATTCACAGGCAACTTCAGCGCCACAGCCGTTTTCAGATAGCCCTCAATGCAAAGGCTCTAGACGCAAATATTGGTGTGAGAGCTAATTCAATCAAGGAAACACTGAATGTTGGTGAAGTGCATATTGAAGAAGGATCAGCCGAGTGGTTCTTGTGGGAGAACAACTCCATTTGGCTCACTAACTTCACACACCATCAGCCTTCCAAGCAGCTCTCAAGGAAACTCAGTTTTCACACTCTATGCTTAGTGCCCTTTGTGTGCCTAGGACTGAAATGAAACTTGGTGAGCATCGCACACAAACGAATGCTCCACATGCGGGTTTCACATTCCACCAACTCCACATTCACAGGCAACTTCAGCGCCACAGCCGTTTTCAGATAGCCCTCAATGCAAAGGCTCTAGACACAAATATTGGTGTGAGAGCTGATTTAATCAAGGAAACACTGCATGTTGGTGAAGGGCATATTGAAGAAGGATCAGCCGAGCGGTTCTTGTGGGAGAACAACTCCATTTGGCTCACTAACTTCACACACCATCAGGCTTCCAAGCAGCTCTCAAGGAAACTCAGTTTTCACACTCTATGCTTAGTGCCCTTGGAGTGCCTAGGACTGAAATGAAGCTTGGTGAGCATCGCACACAAACGAATGCTCCACATGCGGGTTTCACATGCCACCAACTCCACATTCACAGGCAACTTCAGCGCCACAGCCGTTTTCAGATAGTTCTCAATGCAAAGGCTCTAGACGCAAATATTGGTGTGAGAGCTAATTCAATCAATGAAACACTGCATGTTGGTGAAGGGCATATTGAAGAAGGATCAGCCGAGTGGTTCTTGTGGGAGAACAACTCCATTTGGCTCACTAACTTCACACACCATCAGGCTTCCAAGCAGCTCTCAAGGAAACTCAGTTTTCACACTCTATGCTTAGTGCCCTTTGAGTGCATTATCTAGGAATGAACCTGGTAGAGCATCCCACACAAACGAATGCTCCACATGCGGGTTTCACATGCCACCAACTCCACATTCACAGGCAACTTCAGCGCCACAGCCGTTTTCAGATAGCCCTCAATGCAAAGGCTCTAGACGCAAATATTGGTGTGAGAGCTAATTCAATCAAGGAAACACTGCATGTTGGTGAAGGGCATATTGAAGAAGGATCAGCCGAGTGGTTCTTGTGGGAGAACAACTCCATTTGGCTCACTAACTTCACACACCATCAGGCTTCCAAGCAGCTCTCAAGGAAACTCAGTTTTCAAACTCTATGCTTAGTGCCCTTTGAGTGCATTATCTAGGAATGAACCTGGTAGAGCATCCCACACAAACGAATGCTCCACATGCGGGTTTCACATGCCACCAACTCCACATTCACAGGCAACTTCAGCGCCACAGCCGTTTTCAGATAGCCCTCAATGCAAAGGCTCTAGATGCAAATATTGGTGTGAGAGCTAATTCAATCAAGGAAACACTCAATGTTGGTGAAGGGCATATTGAAGAAGGATCAGCCGAGTGGTTCTTGTGGGAGAACAACTCCATTTGGCTCACTAACTTCACACACCATCAGGCTTCCAAGCAGCTCTCAAGGAAACTCAGTTTTCACACTCTATGCTTAGTGCCCTTTGAGTGACTAGGACTGAAATGAAACTTGGTGAGCATCGCACACAAACGAATGCTCCACATGCGGGTTTCACATGCCACCAACTCCACATTCACAGGCAACTTCAGCGCCACAGCCATTTTTAGATAGTTCTCAATGAAAAGGCTCTAGACGTAAATATTGGTGTGAGAGCTAATTCAATCAAGGAAACACTGCATGTTGGTGAAGGGCATATTGAAGAAGGATCAGCCGAGTGGTTCTTGTGGGACAACAACTCCATTTGGCTCACTAACTTCACACACCATCAGGCTTCCAAGCAGCTCTCAAGGAAACTCAGTTTTCACACTCTATGCTTACTGCCCTTTGAGTGCATTATCTAGGAATGAACCTGGTAGAGCATCTCACACAAACGAATGCTCCACATGCGGGTTTCACATGCCACCAACTCCACATTCACAGGCAACTTCAGCGCCACAGCCGTTTTCAGATAGCCCTCAATGCAAAGGCTCTAGACGCAAATATTGGTGTGAGAGCTAATTCAATCAAGAAAACACTGAATGTTGGTGAAGGGCATATTGAAGAAGGATCAGCCGAGTGGTTCTTGTGGGAGAACAACTCCATTTGGCTCACTAACTTCACACACCATCAGGCTTCCAAGCAGCTCTCAAGGAAACTCAGTTTTCACACTCTATGCTTAGTGTCCTTTGTATGCCTAGGACTGAAATGAACCTTGGTGAGCATCCCAAGCAAACGAATGCTCCACATGCGGGTTTCACATGCCACCAACTTCACATTCACAGGCAACTTCAGTGCCACAGCCATTTTCAGATAGTTCTCAATGCAAAGGATCTAGACGCAAATATTGGTGTGAGAGCTAATTCAATCAAGGAAACACTGCATGTTGGGGAAGGGCATATTGAAGAAGGATCAGCCGAGTGGTTCTTGTGGGAGAACAACTCCATTTGGCTCACTAACTTCACACACCATCAGGCTTCCAAGCAGCTCTCAAGGAAACTCAGTTTTCACACTCTATGCTTACTGCCCTTTGTGTGCCTAGGACTGAAATGAAGCTTGGTGAGCATCGCACACAAACGAATGCTCCACATGCGGGTTTCACATGCCACCAACTCCACTTTCACAGGCAACTTCAGCGCCACAGCCGTTTTCAGATAGCCCTCAATGTAAAGGCTCTAGAAACAAATATTGGTGTGAGAGCTAATTCAATCAAGGAAACACTGCATGTTGGTGAAGGGCATATTGAAGAAGGATCAGCCGAGTGGTTCTTGTGGGAGAACAACTCCATTTGGCTCACTAACTTCACACACCATCAGGCTTCCAAGCAGCTCTCAAGGAAACTCAGTTTCCACACTCTATGCTTAGTGCCCTTGTAGTGCCTAGGACTGAAATGAAGCTTGTTGAGCATTGCACACAAACGAATGCTCCACATGCGGGTTTCACATGCCACCAACTCCACATTCACAGTCAACTTCAGCGCCACAGCCGTTTTCAGATAGCCCTCAATGCAAAGGCTCTAGACGCAAATATTGGTGTGAGAGCTAATTCAATCAAGGAAACACTCAATGTTGGTGAAGGGCATATTGAAGAAGGATCAGCCGAGTGGTTCTTGTGGGAGAACAACTCCATTTGGCTCACTAACTTCACACACCATCAGGCTTCCAAGCAGCTCTCAAGGAAACTCAGTTTTCACACTCTATGCTTAGTGCCCTTTGAGTGACTAGGACTGAAATGAAGATTGGTGAGCATCGCACACAAACGAATGCTCCACATGCGGGTTTCACATGCCACCAACTCCACATTCACAGGCAACTTCAGCGCCACAGCCATTTTTAGATAGTTCTCAATGCAAAGGCTCTAGACGCAAATATTGGTGTGAGAGCTAATTCAATCAAGGAAACACTGCATGTTGGTGAAGGGCATATTGAAGAAGGATCAGCCGAGTGGTTCTTGTGGGACAACAACTCCATTTGGCTCACTAACTTCACACACCATCAGGCTTCCAAGCAGCTCTCAAGGAAACTCAGTTTTCACACTCTATGCTTAGTGCCCTTTGAGTGCATTATCTAGGAATGAACCTGGTAGAGCATCCCACACAAACGAATGCTCCACATGCGGGTTTCACATGCCACCAACTCCACATTCATAGGCAACTTCAGCGCCACAGCCGTTTTCAGATAGCCCTCAATGCAAAGGCTCTAGACGCAAATATTGGTGTGAGAGCTAATTCAATCAAGGAAACACTGCATGTTGGTGAAGGGCATATTGAAGAAGGATCAGCCGAGTGGTTCTTGTGGGAGAACAACTCCATTTGGCTCACTAACTTCACACACCATCAGGCTTCCAAGCAGCTCTCAAGGAAACTCAGTTTTCACACTCTATGCTTAGTGCCCTTTGAGTGCCTAGGACTGAAAGGAAGCTTGGTGAGCATCGCACACAAACGAATGCTCCACATGCGGGTTTCACATGCCACCAACTCCACATTCACAGGCAACTTCAGCGCCACAGCCGTTTTCAGATAGCCCTCAATGCAAAGGCTCTAGACGCAAATATTGGTGTGAGAGCTAATTCAATCAAGGAAACACTGCATGTTGGTGAAGGGCATATTGAAGAAGGATCAGCCGAGTGGTTCTTGTGGGAGAACAACTCCATTTGGCTCACTAACTTCACACACCATCAGGCTTCCAAGCAGCTCTCAAGGAAACTCAGTTTTCACACTCTATGCTTAGTGCCCTTTGAGTGCATTATCTAGGAATGAACCTGGTGGAGCATCCCACAAAAACGAATGCTCCACATGCGGGTTTCACATGCCACCAACTCCACATTCACAGGCAACTTCAGCGCCACAGCCGTTTTCAGATAGCCCTCAATGCAAAGGCTCTAGACGCAAATATTGGTGTGAGAGCTAATTCAATCAAGGAAACACTGCATGTTGGTGAAGGGCATATTGAAGAAGGATCAGCAAAGTGGATCCTGTGGGAGAACAACTCCATTTGGCTCACTAACTTCACACACCATCAGGCTTCCAAGCAGCTCTCAAGGAAACTCAGTTTTCACACTCTATGCTTAGTGCCCTTTGAGTGCATTATCTAGGAATGAACCTGGTAGAGTATCCCACACAAACGAATGCTCCACATGCGGGTTTCACATGCCACCAACTCCACATTCACAGGCAACTTCAGCGCCACAGCCATTTTCAGATAGTTCTCAATGCAAAGGCTCTAGACGCAAATATTGGTGTGAGAGCTAATTCAATCAAGGAAACACTGCATGTTGGTGAAGGGCATATTGAAGAAGGATCAGCCGAGTGGTTCTTGTGGGAGAACAACTCCATTTGGCTCACTAACTTCACACACCATCAAGCTTCCAAGCAGCTCTCAAGGAAACTCAGTTTTCACACTCTATGCTTAGTGCCCTTTGAGTGCATTATCTAGGAATGAACCTGGTAGAGCATCCCACACAAACGAATGCTCCACATGCGGGTTTCACATGCCACCAACTCCACTTTCACAGGCAACTTCAGCGCCACAGCCGTTTTCAGATAGCCCTCAATGCAAAGGCTCTAGACACAAATATTGGTGTGAGAGCTAATTCAATCAAGGAAACACTGCATGTTGGTGAAGGGCATATTGAAGAAGGATCAGCCGAGTGGTTCTTGTGGGAGAACAACTCCATTTGGCTCACTAACTTCACACACCATCAGGCTTCCAAGCAGCTCTCAAGGAAACTCAGTTTTCACACTCTATGCTTAGTGCCCTTTGAGTGCCTAGGACTGAAATGAACCTTGGTGAGCATCCCACACAAACGAATGCTCCACATGCGGGTTTCACATGCCACCAACTCCACTTTCACAGGCAACTTCAGCGCCACAGCCGTTTTCAGATAGTTCTCAATGCAAAGGCTCTAGACGCAAATATTGGTGTGAGAGCTAATTCAATCAAGGAAGCACTGCATGTTGGTGAAGGGCATATTGAAGAAGGATCAACCGAGTGGTTCTTGTGGGACAACAACTCCATTTGGCTCACTAACTTCACACACCATCAGGCTTCCAAGCAGCTCTCAAGGAAACTCAGTTTTCACACTCTATGCTTAGTGCCCTTTGAGTGCATTATCTAGGAATGAACCTGGTGGAGCATCCCACAAAAACGAATGCTCCACATGCGGGTTTCACATGCCACCAACTCCACATTCACAGGCAACTTCAGCGCCACAGCCGTTTTCAGATAGCCCTCAATGCAAAGGCTCTAGACGCAAATATTGGTGTGAGAGCTAATTCAATCAAGGAAACACTGCATGTTGGTGAAGGGCATATTGAAGAAGGATCAGCCGAGTGGTTCTTGTGGGAGAACAACTCCATTTGGCTCACTAACTTCACACACCATCAGGCTTCCAAGCAGCTCTCAAGGAAACTCAGTTTTCACACTCTATGCTTAGTGCCCTTTGAGTGCATTATCTAGGAATGAACCTGGTAGAGTATCCCACACAAACGAATGCTCCACATGCGGGTTTCACATGCCACCAACTCCACATTCACAGGCAACTTCAGCGCCACAGCCGTTTTCAGATAGCCCTCAATGCAAAGGCTCTAGACGCAAATATTGGTGTGAGAGCTAATTCAATCAAGGAAACACTGCATGTTGGTGAAGGGCATATTGAAGAAGGATCAGCCGAGTGGTTCTTGTGGGACAACAACTCCATTTGGCTCACTAACTTCACACACCATCAGGCTTCCAAGCAGCTCTCAAGGAAACTCAGTTTTCACACTCTATGCTTAGTGCCCTTTGAGTGCCTAGGACTGAAATGAACCTTGGTGAGCATCCCACACAAACGAATGCTCCACATGCGGGTTTCACATGCCACCAACTCCGCATTCACAGGCAACTTCAGCGCCACAGCCGTTTTCAGATAGTTCTCAATGCAAAGGCTCTAGACGCAAATATTGGTGTGAGAGCTAATTCAATCAAGGAAACACTGCATGTTGGTGAAGGGCATATTGAAGAAGGATCAGCCGAGTGGTTCTTGTGGGACAACAACTCCATTTGGCTCACTAACTTCACACACCATTAGGCTTCCAAGCAGCTCTCAAGGAAACTCAGGTTTCACACTCTATGCTTAGTGCCCTTTGAGTGCATTATCTAGGAATGAACCTGGTAGAGCATCCCACACAAACGAATGCTCCACATGCGGGTTTCACATGCCACCAACTCCACATTCACAGGCAACTTCAGCGCCACAGCCGTTTTCAGATAGCCCTCAATGCAAAGGCTCTAGACACAAATATTGGTGTGAGAGCTAATTTAATCAAGGAAACACTGCATGTTGGTGAAGGGCATATTGAAGAAGGATCAGCCGAGTGGTTCTTGTGGGAGAACAACTCCATTTGGCTCACTAACTTCACACACCATCAGGCTTCCAAGCAGCTCTCAAGGAAACTCAGTTTTCACAGCCTATGCTTAGTGCCCTATGAGTGCCTAGGACTGAAATGAAGCTTGGTGAGCATCGCACACAAACGAATGCTCCACATGCGGGTTTCACATGCCACCAACTCCACATTCACAGGCAACTTCAGCGCCACAGCCGTTTTCAGATAGCCCTCAATGCAAAGGCTCTAGACGCAAATATTGGTGTGAGAGCTAATTCAATCAAGGAAACACTGCATGTTGGTGAAGGGCATATTGAAGAAGGATCAGCCGAGTGGTTCTTGTGGGAGAACAACTCCATTTGGCTCACTAACTTCACACACCATCAGGCTTGGAAGCAGCTCTCAAGGAAACTCAGTTTTCACACTCTATGCTTAGTGCCCTTTGTGTGCCTAGGACTGAAATGAAGCTTGGTGAGCATCGCACACAAACGAATGCTCCACATGCGGGTTTCACATGCCACCAACTCCACATTCACAGGCAACTTCAGCGCCACAGCCGTTTTCAGATAGCCCTCAATGCAAAGGCTCTAGACACAAATATTGGTGTGAGAGCTAATTCAATCAAGGAAACACTGCATGTTGGTGAAGGGCATATTGAAGAAGGATCAGCCGAGTGGTTCTTGTGGGAGAACAACTCCATTTGGCTCACTAACTTCACACACCATCAGGCTTCCAAGCAGCTCTCAAGGAAACTCAGTTTTCACACTCTATGCTTAGTGCCCTATGAGTGCCTAGGACTGAAATGAAGCTTGGTGAGCATCGCACACAAACGAATGCTCCACATGCGGGTTTCACATGCCACCAACTCCACATTCACAGGCAACTTCAGCGCCACAGCCGTTTTCAGATAGCCCTCAATGCAAAGGCTCTAGACGCAAATATTGGTGTGAGAGCTAATTCAATCAAGGAAACACTGCATGTTGGTGAAGGGCATATTGAAGAAGGATCAGCCGAGTGGTTCTTGTGGGAGAACAACTCCATTTGGCTCACTAACTTCACACACCATCAGGCTTCCAAGCAGCTCTCAAGGAAACTCAGTTTTCACACTCTATGCTTAGTGCCCTTTGAGTGCATTATCTAGGAATGAACCTGGTAGAGCATCCCACACAAACGAATGCTCCACATGCGGGTTTCACATGCCACCAACTCCACATTCATAGGCAACTTCAGCGCCACAGCCGTTTTCAGATAGCCCTCAATGCAAAGGCTCTAGACGCAAATATTGGTGTGAGAGCTAATTCAATCAAGGAAACACTGCATGTTGGTGAAGGGCATATTGAAGAAGGATCAGCCGAGTGGTTCTTGTGGGAGAACAACTCCATTTGGCTCACTAACTTCACACACCATCAGGCTTCCAAGCAGCTCTCAAGGAAACTCAGTTTTCACACTCTATGCTTAGTGCCCTTTGAGTGCCTAGGACTGAAAGGAAGCTTGGTGAGCATCGCACACAAACGAATGCTCCACATGCGGGTTTCACATGCCACCAACTCCACATTCACAGGCAACTTCAGCGCCACAGCCGTTTTCAGATAGCCCTCAATGCAAAGGCTCTAGACGCAAATATTGGTGTGAGAGCTAATTCAATCAAGGAAACACTGCATGTTGGTGAAGGGCATATTGAAGAAGGATCAGCCGAGTGGTTCTTGTGGGAGAACAACTCCATTTGGCTCACTAACTTCACACACCATCAGGCTTCCAAGCAGCTCTCAAGGAAACTCAGTTTTCACACTCTATGCTTAGTGCCCTTTGAGTGCATTATCTAGGAATGAACCTGGTGGAGCATCCCACAAAAACGAATGCTCCACATGCGGGTTTCACATGCCACCAACTCCACATTCACAGGCAACTTCAGCGCCACAGCCGTTTTCAGATAGCCCTCAATGCAAAGGCTCTAGACGCAAATATTGGTGTGAGAGCTAATTCAATCAAGGAAACACTGCATGTTGGTGAAGGGCATATCGAAGAAGGATCAGCAAAGTGGATCCTGTGGGAGAACAACTCCATTTGGCTCACTAACTTCACACACCATCAGGCTTCCAAGCAGCTCTCAAGGAAACTCAGTTTTCACACTCTATGCTTAGTGCCCTTTGAGTGCATTATCTAGGAATGAACCTGGTAGAGCATCGCACACAAACGAATGCTCCACATGCGGGTTTCACATGCCACCAACTCCACATTCACAGGCAACTTCAGCGCCACAGCCATTTTCAGATAGTTCTCAATGCAAAGGCTCTAGACGCAAATATTGGTGTGAGAGCTAATTCAATCAAGGAAACACTGCATGTTGGTGAAGGGCATATTGAAGAAGGATCAGCCGAGTGGTTCTTGTGGGAGAACAACTCCATTTGGCTCACTAACTTCACACACCATCAAGCTTCCAAGCAGCTCTCAAGGAAACTCAGTTTTCACACTCTATGCTTAGTGCCCTTTGAGTGCATTATCTAGGAATGAACCTGGTAGAGCATCCCACACAAACGAATGCTCCACATGCGGGTTTCACATGCCACCAACTCCACTTTCACAGGCAACTTCAGCGCCACAGCCGTTTTCAGATAGCCCTCAATGCAAAGGCTCTAGACACAAATATTGGTGTGAGAGCTAATTCAATCAAGGAAACACTGCATGTTGGTGAAGGGCATATTGAAGAAGGATCAGCCGAGTGGTTCTTGTGGGAGAACAACTCCATTTGGCTCACTAACTTCACACACCATCAGGCTTCCAAGCAGCTCTCAAGGAAACTCAGTTTTCACACTCTATGCTTAGTGCCCTTTGAGTGCCTAGGACTGAAATGAACCTTGGTGAGCATCCCACACAAACGAATGCTCCACATGCGGGTTTCACATGCCACCAACTCCACTTTCACAGGCAACTTCAGCGCCACAGCCGTTTTCAGATAGTTCTCAATGCAAAGGCTCTAGACGCAAATATTGGTGTGAGAGCTAATTCAATCAAGGAAGCACTGCATGTTGGTGAAGGGCATATTGAAGAAGGATCAACCGAGTGGTTCTTGTGGGACAACAACTCCATTTGGCTCACTAACTTCACACACCATCAGGCTTCCAAGCAGCTCTCAAGGAAACTCAGTTTTCACACTCTATGCTTAGTGCCCTTTGAGTGCATTATCTAGGAATGAACCTGGTGGAGCATCCCACAAAAACGAATGCTCCACATGCGGGTTTCACATGCCACCAACTCCACATTCACAGGCAACTTCAGCGCCACAGCCGTTTTCAGATAGCCCTCAATGCAAAGGCTCTAGACGCAAATATTGGTGTGAGAGCTAATTCAATCAAGGAAACACTGCATGTTGGTGAAGGGCATATTGAAGAAGGATCAGCCGAGTGGTTCTTGTGGGAGAACAACTCCATTTGGCTCACTAACTTCACACACCATCAGGCTTCCAAGCAGCTCTCAAGGAAACTCAGTTTTCACACTCTATGCTTAGTGCCCTTTGAGTGCATTATCTAGGAATGAACCTGGTAGAGTATCCCACACAAACGAATGCTCCACATGCGGGTTTCACATGCCACCAACTCCACATTCACAGGCAACTTCAGCGCCACAGCCGTTTTCAGATAGCCCTCAATGCAAAGGCTCTAGACGCAAATATTGGTGTGAGAGCTAATTCAATCAAGGAAACACTGCATGTTGGTGAAGGGCATATTGAAGAAGGATCAGCCGAGTGGTTCTTGTGGGACAACAACTCCATTTGGCTCACTAACTTCACACACCATCAGGCTTCCAAGCAGCTCTCAAGGAAACTCAGTTTTCACACTCTATGCTTAGTGCCCTTTGAGTGCCTAGGACTGAAATGAACCTTGGTGAGCATCCCACACAAACGAATGCTCCACATGCGGGTTTCACATGCCACCAACTCCGCATTCACAGGCAACTTCAGCGCCACAGCCGTTTTCAGATAGTTCTCAATGCAAAGGCTCTAGACGCAAATATTGGTGTGAGAGCTAATTCAATCAAGGAAACACTGCATGTTGGTGAAGGGCATATTGAAGAAGGATCAGCCGAGTGGTTCTTGTGGGACAACAACTCCATTTGGCTCACTAACTTCACACACCATTAGGCTTCCAAGCAGCTCTCAAGGAAACTCAGGTTTCACACTCTATGCTTAGTGCCCTTTGAGTGCATTATCTAGGAATGAACCTGGTAGAGCATCCCACACAAACGAATGCTCCACATGCGGGTTTCACATGCCACCAACTCCACATTCACAGGCAACTTCAGCGCCACAGCCGTTTTCAGATAGCCCTCAATGCAAAGGCTCTAGACACAAATATTGGTGTGAGAGCTAATTTAATCAAGGAAACACTGCATGTTGGTGAAGGGCATATTGAAGAAGGATCAGCCGAGTGGTTCTTGTGGGAGAACAACTCCATTTGGCTCACTAACTTCACACACCATCAGGCTTCCAAGCAGCTCTCAAGGAAACTCAGTTTTCACAGCCTATGCTTAGTGCCCTATGAGTGCCTAGGACTGAAATGAAGCTTGGTGAGCATCGCACACAAACGAATGCTCCACATGCGGGTTTCACATGCCACCAACTCCACATTCACAGGCAACTTCAGCGCCACAGCCGTTTTCAGATAGCCCTCAATGCAAAGGCTCTAGACGCAAATATTGGTGTGAGAGCTAATTCAATCAAGGAAACACTGCATGTTGGTGAAGGGCATATTGAAGAAGGATCAGCCGAGTGGTTCTTGTGGGAGAACAACTCCATTTGGCTCACTAACTTCACACACCATCAGGCTTGGAAGCAGCTCTCAAGGAAACTCAGTTTTCACACTCTATGCTTAGTGCCCTTTGTGTGCCTAGGACTGAAATGAAGCTTGGTGAGCATCGCACACAAACGAATGCTCCACATGCGGGTTTCACATGCCACCAACTCCACATTCACAGGCAACTTCAGCGCCACAGCCGTTTTCAGATAGCCCTCAATGCAAAGGCTCTAGACACAAATATTGGTGTGAGAGCTAATTCAATCAAGGAAACACTGCATGTTGGTGAAGGGCATATTGAAGAAGGATCAGCCGAGTGGTTCTTGTGGGACAACAACTCCATTTGGCTCACTAACTTCACACACCATCAGGCTTCCAAGCAGCTCTCAAGGAAACTCAGTTTTCACACTCTATGCTTAGTGCCCTATGAGTGCCTAGGACTGAAATGAAGCTTGGTGAGCATCGCACACAAACGAATGCTCCACATGCGGGTTTCACATGCCACCAACTCCACATTCACAGGCAACTTCAGCGCCACAGCCGTTTTCAGATAGCCCTCAATGCAAAGGCTCTAGACGCAAATATTGGTGTGAGAGCTAATTCAATCAAGGAAACACTGCATGTTGGTGAAGGGCATATTGAAGAAGGATCAGCCGAGTGGTTCTTGTGGGAGAACAACTCCATTTGGCTCACTAACTTCACACACCATCAGGCTTCCAAGCAGCTCTCAAGGAAACTCAGTTTTCACACTCTATGCTTAGTGCCCTTTGAGTGCATTATCTAGGAATGAACCTGGTAGAGCATCCCACACAAACGAATGCTCCACATGCGGGTTTCACATGCCACCAACTCCACATTCACAGGCAACTTCAGCGCCACAGCCGTTTTCAGATAGCCCTCAATGCAAAGGCTCTAGACGCAAATATTGGTGTGAGAGCTAATTCAATCAAGGAAACACTGCATGTTGGTGAAGGGCATATTGAAGAAGGATCAGCCGAGTGGTTCTTGTGGGACAACAACTCCATTTGGCTCACTAACTTCACACACCATCAGGCTTCCAAGCAGCTCTCAAGGAAACTCAGTTTTCACACTCTATGCTTAGTGACCTTTGAGTGCATTATCTAGGAATGAACCTGGTAGAGCATCCCACACAAAGGAATGCTCCACATGCGGGTTTCACATGCCACCAACTCCACATTCACAGGCAACTTCAGCGCCACAGCCATTTTCAGATAGCCCTCAATGCAAAGGCTCTAGACGCAAATATTGGTGTGAGAGCTAATTCAATCAAGGAAACACTGAATGTTGGTGAAGGGCATATTGAAGAAGGATCAGCCGAGTGGTTCTTGTGGGAGAACAACTCCATTTGGCTCACTAACTTCACACACCATCAGGCTTCCAAGCAGCTCTCAAGGAAACTCAGTTTTCACACTCTATGCTTAGTGCCCTTTGAGTGCCTAGGACTGAAATGAAGCTTGGTGAGCATCGCACACAAACGAATGCTCCACATGCGGGTTTCACATGCCACCAACTCCACATTCACCGGCAACTTCAGCGCCACAGCCGTTTTCGGATAGCCCTCAATGCAAAGGCTCTAGACGCAAATATTTGTGTGAGAGCTAATTCAATCAAGGAAACACTGCATGTTGGTGAAGGGCATATTGAAGAAGGATCAGCCGAGTGGTTCTTGTGGGACAACAACTCCATTTGGCTCACTAACTTCACACACCATCAGGCTTCCAAGCAGCTCTCAAGGAAACTCAGTTTTCACACTCTATGCTTAGTGCCCTTTGAGTGCATTATCTAGGAATGAACCTGGTAGAGCATCCCACACAAACGAATGCTCCACATGCGGGTTTCACATGCCACCAACTTCACATTCACAGGCAACTTCAGCGCCACAGCCGTTTTCAGATAGCCCTCAATGCAAAGGCTCTAGACGCAAATATTGGTGTGAGAGCTAATTCAATCAAGGAAACACTGCATGTTGGTGAAGGGCATATTGAAGAAGGATCAGCCGAGTGGTTCTTGTGGGAGAACAACTCCATTTGGCTCACTAACTTCACACACCATCAGGCTTCCAAGCAGCTCTCAAGGAAACTCAGTTTTCACACTCTATGCTTAGTGACCTTTGTATGCCTAAGACTGAAATGAACGTTGGTGAGCATCCCAAACAAACGAATGCTCCACATGCGGGTTTCACATGCCACCAACTCCACATTCACAGGCAACTTCAGCGCCACAGCCGTTTTCAGATAGCCCTCAATGCAAAGGCTCTAGACGCAAATATTGGTGTGAGAGCTAATTCAATCAAGGAAACACTGCATGTTGGGGAAGGGCATATTGAAGAAGGATCAGCCGAGTGGTTCTTGTGGGAGAACAACTCCATTTGGCTCACTAACTTCACACACCATCAGGCTTCCAAGCAGCTCTCAAGGAAACTCAGTTTTCACACTCTATGCTTAGTGCCCTTTGAGTGCATTATATAGGAATGAACCTGGTAGAGCATCCCACACAAACGAATGCTCCACATGCGGGTTTCACATTCCACCAACTCCACATTCACAGGCAACTTCAGCGCCACAGCCGTTTTCAGATAGCCCTCAATGCAAAGGCTCTAGACGCAAATATTGGTGTGAGAGCGAATTCAATCAAGGAAACACTGAATGTTGGTGAAGGGCATATTGAAGAAGGATCAGCCGAGTGGTTCTTGTGGGAGAACAACTCCATTTGGCTCACTAACTTCACACACCATCAGGCTTCCAAGCAGCTCTCAAGGAAACTCAGTTTTCACACTCTATGCTTAGTGACCTTTGTATGCCTAGGACTGAAATGAACCTTGGTGAGCATCCCAAACAAACGAATGCTCCACATGCGGGTTTCACATGCCACCAACTCCACATTCACAGGCAACTTCAGCGCCACAGCCATTTTCAGATAGTTCTCAATGCAAAGGCTCTAGACTCAAATATTGGTGTGAGAGCTAATTCAATCAAGGAAACACTGCATGTTGGTGAAGGGCATATTGAAGAAGGATCAGCCGAGTGGTTCTTGTGGGAGAACAACTCCATTTGGCTCACTAACTTCACACACCATCAAGCTTCCAAGCAGCTCTCAAGGAAACTCAGTTTTCACACTCTATGCTTAGTGCCCTTTGAGTGCATTATCTAGGAATGAACCTGGTAGAGCATCCCACACAAACGAATGCTCCACATGCGGGTTTCTACACATGCCACCAACTCCACTTTCACAGGCAACTTCAGCGCCACAGCCGTTTTCAGATAGTTCTCAATGCAAAGGCTCTAGACGCAAATATTGGTGTGAGAGCTAATTCAATCAAGGAAACACTGCATGTTGGTGAAGGGCATATTGAAGAAGGATCAGCCGAGTGGTTCTTGTGGGGAGAACAACTCCATTTGGCTCACTAACTTCACACACCATCAGGCTTCCAAGCAGCTCTCAAGGAAACTCAGTTTTCACACTCTATGCTTAGTGTTGAGTGCATTATCTAGGAATGAACCTGGTAGAGCATCCCACACAAACGAATGCTCCACATGCGGGTTTCACATGCCACCAACTCCACATTCACAGGCAACTTCAGCGCCACAGCCGTTTCAGATAGCCCTCAATGCAAAGGCTCTAGACGCAAATATTGGTGTGAGAGCTAATTCAATCAAGGAAACACTGCATGTTGGTGAAGGGCATATTGAAGAAGGATCAGCCGAGTGGTTCTTGTGGGAGAACAACTCCATTTGGCTCACTAACTTCACACACCATCAGGCTTCCAAGCAGCTCTCAAGGAAACTCAGTTTTCACACTCTATGCTTAGTGACCTTTGTATGCGTAGGACTGAAATGAACCTTGGTGAGCATCCCAAACAAACGAATGCTCCACATGCGGGTTTCACATGCCACCAACTCCACATTCACAGGCAACTTCAGCGCCACAGCCGTTTTCAGATAGCCCTCAATGCAAAGGCTCTAGACGCAAATATTGGTGTGAGAGCTAATTCAATCAAGGAAACACTGCATGTTGGTGAAGGGCATATTGAAGAAGGATCAGCCGAGTGGTTCTTGTGGGAGAACAACTCCATTTGGCTCACTAACTTCACACACCATCAGGCTTCCAAGCACCTCTCAAGGAAACTCAGTTTTCACACTCTATGCTTAGTGCCCTTTGAGTGCATTATCTAGGAATGAACCTGGTAGAGCATCCCACACAAACGAATGCTCCACATGCGGGTTTCACATTCCACCAACTCCACATTCACAGGCAACTTCAGCGCCACAGCCGTTTTCAGATAGCCCTCAATGCAAAGGCTCTAGACGCAAATATTGGTGTGAGAGCTAATTCAATCAAGGAAACACTGAATGTTGGTGAAGGGCATATTGAAGAAGGATCAGCCGAGTGGTTCTTGTGGGAGAACAACTCCATTTGGCTCACTAACTTCACACACCATCAGGCTTCCAAGCAGCTCTCAAGGAAACTCAGTTTTCACACTCTATGCTTAGTGTCCTTTGTATGCCTAGGACTGAAATGAAGCTTGGTGAGCATCGCACACAAACGAATGCTCCACATGCGGGTTTCACATGCCACCAACTCCACATTCACAGGCAACTTCAGCGCCACAGCCATTTTCAGATAGTTCTCAATGCAAAGGATCTAGACGCAAATATTGGTGTGAGAGCTAATTCAATCAAGGAAACACTGCATGTTGGGGAAGGGCATATTGAAGAAGGATCAGCCGAGTGGTTCTTGTGGGAGAACAACTCCATTTGGCTCACTAACTTCACACACCATCAGGCTTCCAAGCAGCTCTCAAGGAAACTCAGTTTTCACACTCTATGCTTAGTGCTCTTTGAGTGCATTATCTAGGAATGAACCTGGTAGAGCATCGCACACAAACGAATGCTCCACATGCGGGTTTCACATGCCACCAACTCCACATTCACAGGCAACTTCAGCGCCACAGCCATTTTCAGATAGCCCTCAATGCAAAGGCTCTAGACGCAAATATTGGTGTGAGAGCTAATTCAATCAAGGAATCACTGCATGTTGGGGAAGGGCATATTGAAGAAGGATCAGCAAAGTGGATCCTGTGGGAGAACAACTCCATTTGGCTCACTAACTTCACACACCATCAGGCTTCCAAGCAGCTCTCAAGGAAACTCAGTTTTCACACTCTATGCTTAGTGCCATTTGTGTGCCTAGGACTGAAATGAAGCTTGGTGAGCATCGCACACAAACGAATGCTCCACATGCGGGTTTCACATGCCACCAACTCCACATTCACAGGCAACTTCAGCGCCACAGCCGTTTTCAGATAGCCCTCAATGCAAAGGCTCTAGACGCAAATATTGGTGTGAGAGCTAATTCAATCAAGGAAACACTGCATGTTGGTGAAGGGCATATTGAAGAAGGATCAGCCGAGTGGTTCTTGTGGGAGAACAACTCCATTTGGCTCACTAACTTCACACACCATCAGGCTTCCAAGCAGCTCTCAAGGAAACTCAGTTTTCACACTCTATGCTTAGTGCCCTTTGAGTGCATTATCTAGGAATGAACCTGGTAGAGCATCCCACACAAACGAATGCTCCACATGCGGGTTTCACATGCCACCAACTCCACATTCACAGGCAACTTCAGCGCCACAGCCGTTTTCAGATAGCCCTCAATGCAAAGGCTCTAGACGCAAATATTGGTGTGAGAGCTAATTCAATCAAGGAAACACTGCATGTTGGTGAAGGGCATATTGAAGAAGGATCAGCCGAGTGGTTCTTGTGGGACAACAACTCCATTTGGCTCACTAACTTCACACACCATCAGGCTTCCAAGCAGCTCTCAAGGAAACTCAGTTTTCACACTCTATGCTTAGTGCCCTTTGAGTGCCTAGGACTGAAATGAAGCTTGGTGAGCATCCCACACAAACGAATGCTCCACATGCGGGTTTCACATGCCACCAACTGCACATTCACAGGCAACTTCAGCGCCACAGCCGTTTTCAGATAGCCCTCAATGCAAAGGCTCTAGACGCAAATATTGGTGTGAGAGCTAATTCAATCAAGGAAACACTGCATGTTGGTGAAGGGCATATTGAAGAAGGATCAACCGAGTGGTTCTTGTGGGACAACAACTCCATTTGGCTCACTAACTTCACACACCATCAGGCTTCCAAGCAGCTCTCAAGGAAACTCAGTTTTCACACTCTATGCTTAGTGCCCTTTGAGTGCATTATCTAGGAATGAACCTGGTGGAGCATCCCACAAAAACGAATGCTCCACATGCGGTTTTCACATGCCACCAACTCCACATTCACAGGCAACTTCAGCGCCACAGCCGTTTTCAGATAGCCCTCAATGCAAAGGCTCTAGACGCAAATATTGGTGTGAGAGCTAATTCAATCAAGGAAACACTGCATGTTGGTGAAGGGCATATTGAAGAAGGATCAGCCGAGTGAATCCTGTGGGAGAACAACTCCATTTGGCTCACTAACTTCACACACCATCAGGCTTCCAAGCAGCTCTCAAGGAAACTCAGTTTTCACACTCTATGCTTAGTGCCCTTTGTGTGCCTAGGACTGAAATGAAGCTTGGTGAGCATCCCACACAAACGAATGCTCCACATGCGGGTTTCACATGCCACCAACTCCACATTCACAGGCAACTTCAGCGCCACAGCCGTTTTCAGATAGTTCTCAATGCAAAGGCTCTAGACGCAAATATTGGTGTGAGAGCTAATTCAATCAAGGAAACACTGCATGTTGGTGAAGGGCATATTGAAGAAGGATCAGCCGAGTGTTTCTTGTGGGAGAACAACTCCATTTGGCTCACTAACTTCACACACCATCAGGCTTCCAAGCAGCTCTCAAGGAAACTCAGGTTTCACACTCTATGCTTAGTGCCCATTGACTGCATTATCTAGGAATGAACCTGGTAGAGCATCCCACACAAACGAATGCTCCACATGCGGGTTTCACATGCCACCAACTCCACATTCACAGGCAACTTCAGCGCCACAGCCGTTTTCAGATAGCCCTCAATGCAAAGGCTCTAGACACAAATATTGGTGTGAGAGCTAATTTAATCAAGGAAACACTGCATGTTGGTGAAGGGCATATTGAAGAAGGATCAGCCGAGTGGTTCTTGTGAGAGAACAACTCCATTTGGCTCACTAACTTCACACACCATCAGGCTTCCAAGCAGCTCTCAAGGAAACTCAGTTTTCACACTCTAAGCTTAGTGCCCTATGAGTGCCTAGGACTGAAATGAAGCTTGGTGAGCATCGCACACAAACGAATGCTCCACATGCGGGTTTCACATGCCACCAACTCCACATTCACAGGCAACTTCAGCGCCACAGCCGTTTTCAGATAGCCCTCAATGCAAAGGCTCTAGACACAAATATTGGTGTGAGAGCTAATTTAATCAAGGAAACACTGCATGTTGGTGAAGGGCATATTGAAGAAGGATCAGCCGAGTGGTTCTTGTGAGAGAACAACTCCATTTGGCTCACTAACTTCACACACCATCAGGCTTCCAAGCAGCTCTCAAGGAAACTCAGTTTTCACACTCTATGCTTAGTGCCCTTTGAGTGCATTATCTAGGAATGAACCTGGTAGAGCATCCCACAGAAACGAATGCTCCACATGCGGGTTTCACATTCCACCAACTCCACATTCACAGGCAACTTCAGCGCCACAGCCGTTTTCAGATAGCCCTCAATGCAAAGGCTCTAGACGCAAATATTGGTGTGAGAGCTAATTCAATCAAGGAAACACTGCATGTTGGTGAAGGGCATATTGAAGAAGGATCAGCCGAGTGGTTCTTGTGGGAGAACAACTCCATTTGGCTGACTAACTTCACACACCATCAGGCTTCCAAGCAGCTCTCAAGGAAACTCAGTTTTCACACTCTATGCTTAGTGTCCTTTGTATGCCTAGGACTGAAATGAACCTTGGTGAGCATCCCACAAAAACGAATGCTCCACATGCGGGTTTCACATGCCACCAACTTCACATTCACAGGCAACTTCAGCGCCACAGCCATTTTCAGATAGTTCTCAATGCAAAGGATCTAGACGCAAATATTGGTGTGAGAGCTAATTCAATCAAGGAAACACTGCATGTTGGTGAAGGGCATATTGAAGAAGGATCAGCCGAGTGGTTCTTGTGGGAGAACAACTCCATTTGGCTCACTAACTTCACACACCATCAGGCTTCCAAGCAGCTCTCAAGGAAACTCAGTATTCACACTCTATGCTTAGTGCTCTTTGAGTGCATTATCTAGGAATGAACCTGGTAGAACATCCCACACAAACGAATGCTCCACATGCGGGTTTCACATGCCACCAACTCCACATTCACAGGCAACTTCAGCGCCACAGCCGTTTTCAGATAGCCCTCAATGCAAAGGCTCTAGACGCAAATATTGGTGTGAGAGCTAATTCAATCAAGGAAACACTGCATGTTGGTGAAGGGCATATTGAAGAAGGATCAGCCGAGTGGTTCTTGTGGGACAACAACTCCATTTGGCTCACTAACTTCACACACCATCAGGCTTCCAAGCAGCTCTCAAGGAAACTCAGTTTTCACACTCTATGCTTACTGCCCTTTGTGTGCCTAGGACTGAAATGAAGCTTGGTGAGCATCGCACACAAACGAATGCTCCACATGCGGGTTTCACATGCCACCAACTCCACTTTCACAGGCAACTTCAGCGCCACAGCCGTTTTCAGATAGCCCTCAATGCAAAGGCTCTCGACACAAATATTGGTGTGAGAGCTAATTCAATCAAGGAAACACTGCATGTTGGTGAAGGGCATATTGAAGAAGGATCAGCCGAGTGGTTCTTGTGGGAGAACAACTCCATTTGGCTCACTAACGTCACACACCATCAGGCTTCCAAGCAGCTCTCAAGGAAACTCAGTTTCCACACTCTATGCTTAGTGCCCTTGTAGTGCCTAGGACTGAAATGAAGCTTGGTGAGCATCGCACACAAACGAATGCTCCACATGCGGGTTTCACATGCCACCAACTCCACATTCACAGGCAACTTCAGCGCCACAGCCGTTTTCAGATAGCCCTCAATGCAAAGGCTCTAGACGCAAATATTGGTGTGAGAGCTAATTCAATCAAGGAAACACTGCATGTTGGTGAAGGGCATATTGAAGAAGGATCAGCCGAGTGGTTCTTGTGGGAGAACAACTCCATTTGGCTCACTAACTTCACACACCATCAGGCTTCCAAGCAGCTCTCAAGGAAACTCAGTTTTCACACTCTATGCTTAGTGCCCTTTGACTGCATTATCTAGGAATGAACCTGGTAGAGCATCCCACACAAACGAATGCTTCACATGCGGGTTTCACATGCCACCAACTCCACATTCACAGGCAACTTCAGCGCCACAGCCGTTTTCAGATAGCCCTCAATGCAAAGGCTCTAGACGCAAATATTGGTGTGAGAGCTAATTCAATCAAGGAAACACTGCATGTTAGTGAAGGGCATATTGAAGAAGGATCAGCCGAGTGGTTCTTGTGGGACAACAACTCCATTTGGCTCACTAACTTCACACACCATCAGGCTTCCAAGCAGCTCTCAAGGAAACTCAGTTTTCACACTCTATGCTTAGTGCCCTTTGAGTGCCTAGGACTGAAATGAAGCTTGGTGAGCATCGCACACAAACGAATGCTCCACATGCGGGTTTCACATGCCACCAACTCCACATTCACAGGCAACTTCAGCGCCACAGCCGTTTTCAGATAGCCCTCAATGCAAAGGCTCTAGACGCAAATATTGGTGTGAGAGCTAATTCAATCAAGGAAACACTGCATGTTGGTGAAGGGCATATTGAAGAAGGATCAGCCGAGTGGTTCTTGTGGGACAACAACTCCATTTGGCTCACTAACTTCACACACCATCAGGCTTCCAAGCAGCTCTCAAGGAAACTCAGTTTTCACACTCTATGCTTAGTGCCCTTTGAGTGCATTATCTAGGAATGAACCTGGTGGAGCATCCCACAAAAACGAATGCTCCACATGCGGGTTTCACATGCCACCAACTCCACATTCACAGGCAACTTCAGCGCCACAGCCGTTTTCAGATAGCCCTCAATGCAAAGGCTCTAGACGCAAATATTGGTGTGAGAGCTAATTCAATCAAGGAAACACTGCATGTTGGTGAAGGGCATATTGAAGAAGGATCAGCCGAGTGGATCCTGTGGGAGAACAACTCCATTTGGCTCACTAACTTCACACACCATCAGGCTTCCAAGCAGCTCTCAAGGAAACTCAGTTTTCACACTCTATGCTTAGTGCTCTTTGAGTGCATTATCTAGGAATGAACCTGGTAGAGTATCCCACACAAACGAATGCTCCACATGCGGGTTTCACATGCCACCAACTCCACATTCACAGGCAACTTCAGCGCCACAGCCGTTTTCAGATAGCCCTCAATGCAAAGGCTCTAGACGCAAATATTGGTGTGAGAGCTAATTCAATCAAGGAAACACTGCATGTTGGTGAAGGGCATATTGAAGAAGGATCAGCCGAGTGGTTCTTGTGGGAGAACAACTCCATTTGGCTCACTAACTTCACACACCATCAGGCTTCCAAGCAGCTCTCAAGGAAACTCAGTTTTCACACTCTATGCTTAGTGCCCTATGAGTGCCTAGGACTGAAATGAAGCTTGGTGAGCATCCCACACAAACGAATGCTCCACATGCGGGTTTCACATGCCACCAACTCCACATTCACAGGCAACTTCAGCGCAACAGCCGTTTTCAGATAGTTCTCAATGCAAAGGCTCTAGACGCAAATATTGGTGTGAGAGCTAATTCAATCAAGGAAACACTGCATGTTGGTGAAGGGCATATTGAAGAAGGATCAGCCGAGTGTTTCTTGTGGGAGAACAACTCCATTTGGCTCACTAACTTCACACACCATCAGGCTTCCAAGCAGCTCTCAAGGAAACTCAGTTTTCACACTCTATGCTTAGTGCCCTTTGAGTGCATTATCTAGGAATGAACCTGGTGGAGCATCCCACAAAAACGAATGCTCCACATGCGGGTTTCACATGCCACCAACTCCACATTCACAGGCAACTTCAGCGCCACAGCCGTTTTCAGATAGCCCTCAATGCAAAGGCTCTAGACGCAAATATTGGTGTGAGAGCTAATTCAATCAAGGAAACACTGCATGTTGGTGAAGGGCATATTGAAGAAGGATCAGCCGAGTGGATCCTGTGGGAGAACAACTCCATTTGGCTCACTAACTTCACACACCATCAGGCTTCCAAGCAGCTCTCAAGGAAACTCAGTTTTCACACTCTATGCTTAGTGCTCTTTGAGTGCATTATCTAGGAATGAACCTGGTAGAGTATCCCACACAAACGAATGCTCCACATGCGGGTTTCACATGCCACCAACTCCACATTCACAGGCAACTTCAGCGCCACAGCCGTTTTCAGATAGCCCTCAATGCAAAGGCTCTAGACGCAAATATTGGTGTGAGAGCTAATTCAATCAAGGAAACACTGCATGTTGGTGAAGGGCATATTGAAGAAGGATCAGCCGAGTGGTTCTTGTGGGAGAACAACTCCATTTGGCTCACTAACTTCACACACCATCAGGCTTCCAAGCAGCTCTCAAGGAAACTCAGTTTTCACACTCTATGCTTAGTGCCCTATGAGTGCCTAGGACTGAAATGAAGCTTGGTGAGCATCCCACACAAACGAATGCTCCACATGCGGGTTTCACATGCCACCAACTCCACATTCACAGGCAACTTCAGCGCAACAGCCGTTTTCAGATAGTTCTCAATGCAAAGGCTCTAGACGCAAATATTGGTGTGAGAGCTAATTCAATCAAGGAAACACTGCATGTTGGTGAAGGGCATATTGAAGAAGGATCAGCCGAGTGTTTCTTGTGGGACAACAACTCCATTTGGCTCACTAACTTCACACACCATCAGGCTTCCAAGCAGCTCTCAAGGAAACTCAGTTTTCACACTCTATGCTTAGTGCCCTTTGAGTGCATTATCTAGGAATGAACCTGGTAGAGCATCCCACACAAACGAATGCTCCACATGCGGGTTTCACATGCCACCAACTCCACATTCACAGGCAACTTCAGCGCCACAGCCGTTTTCAGATAGCCCTCAATGCAAAGGCTCTAGACACAAATATTGGTGTGAGAGCTAATTTAATCAAGGAAACACTGCATGTTGGTGAAGGGCATATTGAAGAAGGATCAGCCGAGTGGTTCTTGTGAGAGAACAACTCCATTTGGCTCACTAACTTCACACACCATCAGGCTTCCAAGCAGCTCTCAAGGAAACTCAGTTTTCACAGTCTATGCTTAGTGCCCTATGAGTGCCTAGGACTGAAATGAAGCTTGGTGAGCATCGCACACAAACGAATGCTCCACATGCGGGTTTCACATTCCACCAACTCCACATTCACAGGCAACTTCAGCGCCACAGCCGTTTTCAGATAGCCCTCAATGCAAAGGCTCTAGACGCAAATATTGGTGTGAGAGCTAATTCAATCAAGGAAACACTGCATGTTGGTGAAGGGCATATTGAAGAAGGATCAGCCGAGTGGTTCTTGTGGGAGAACAACTCCATTTGGCTCACTAACTTCACACACCATCAGGCTTGGAAGCAGCTCTCAAGGAAACTCAGTTTTCACACTCTATGCTTAGTGCCCTTTGAGTGCATTATCTAGGAATGAACCTGGTAGAGCATCCCACACAAACGAATGCTCCACATGCGGGTTTCACATGCCACCAACTCCACATTCACAGGCAACTTCAGCGCCACAGCCGTTTTCAGATAGCAGTCAATGCAAAGGTTCTAGACACAAATATTGGTGTGAGAGCTAATTCAATCAAGGAAACACTGCATGTTGGTGAAGGGCATATTGAAGAAGGATCAGCCGAGTGGTTCTTGTGGGAGAACAACTCCATTTGGCTCACTAACTTCACACACCATCAGGCTTCCAAGCAGCTCTCAAGGAAACTCAGTTTTCACACTCTATGCTTAGTGCCCTATGAGTGCCTAGGACTGAAATGAAGCTTGGTGAGCATCGCACACAAACGAATGCTCCACATGCGGGTTTCACATGCCACCAACTCCACATTCACAGGCAACTTCAGCGCCACAGCCGTTTTCAGATAGCCCTCAATGCAAAGGCTCTAGACGCAAATATTGGTGTGAGAGCTAATTCAATCAAGGAAACACTGCATGTTGGTGAAGGGCATATTGAAGAAGGATCAGCCGAGTGGTTCTTGTGGGAGAACAACTCCATTTGGCTCACTAACTTCACACACCATCAGGCTTCCAAGCAGCTCTCAAGGAAACTCAGTTTTCACACTCTATGCTTAGTGCCCTTTGAGTGCATTATCTAGGAATGAACCTGGTAGAGCATCCCACACAAACGAATGCTCCACATGCGGGTTTCACATGCCACCAACTCCACATTCACAGGCAACTTCAGCGCCACAGCCGTTTTCAGATAGCAGTCAATGCAAAGGCTCTAGACACAAATATTGGTGTGAGAGCTAATTCAATCAAGGAAACACTGCATGTTGGTGAAGGGCATATTGAAGAAGGATCAGCCGAGTGGTTCTTGTGGGAGAACAACTCCATTTGGCTCACTAACTTCACACACCATCAGGCTTCCAAGCAGCTCTCAAGGAAACTCAGTTTTCACACTCTATGCTTAGTGCCCTATGAGTGCCTAGGACTGAAATGAAGCTTGGTGTGCATCGCACACAAACGAATGCTCCACATGCGGGTTTCACATGCCACCAACTCCACATTCACAGGCAACTTCAGCGCCACAGCCGTTTTCAGATAGCCCTCAATGCAAAGGCTCTAGACGCAAATATTGGTGTGAGAGCTAATTCAATCAAGGAAACACTGCATGTTGGTGAAGGGCATATTGAAGAAGGATCAGCCGAGTGGTTCTTGTGGGACAACAACTCCATTTGGCTCACTAACTTCACACACCATCAGGCTTCCAAGCAGCTCTCAAGGAAACTCAGTTTTCACACTCTATGCTTAGTGCCCTTTGAGTGCATTATCTAGGAATGAACCTGGTGGAGCATCCCACAAAAACGAATGCTCCACATGCGGGTTTCACATGCCACCAACTCCACATTCACAGGCAACTTCAGCGCCACAGCCGTTTTCAGATAGCAGTCAATGCAAAGGCTCTAGACACAAATATTGGTGTGAGAGCTAATTCAATCAAGGAAACACTGCATGTTGGTGAAGGGCATATTGAAGAAGGATCAGCCGAGTGGTTCTTGTGGGAGAACAACTCCATTTGGCTCACTAACTTCACACACCATCAGGCTTCCAAGCAGCTCTCAAGGAAACTCAGTTTTCACACTCTATGCTTAGTGCCCTATGAGTGCCTAGGACTGAAATGAAGCTTGGTGAGCATCGCACACAAACGAATGCTCCACATGCGGGTTTCACATGCCACCAACTCCACATTCACAGGCAACTTCAGCGCCACAGCCGTTTTCAGATAGCCCTCAATGCAAAGGCTCTAGACGCAAATATTGGTGTGAGAGCGAATTCAATCAAGGAAACACTGCATGTTGGTGAAGGGCATATTGAAGAAGGATCAGCCGAGTGGTTCTTGTGGGAGAACAACTCCATTTGGCTCACTAACTTCACACACCATCAGGCTTCCAAGCAGCTCTCAAGGAAACTCAGTTTTCACACTCTATGCTTAGTGCCCTTTGAGTGCATTATCTAGGAATGAACCTGGTAGAGCATCCCACACAAACGAATGCTCCACATGCGGGTTTCACATGCCACCAACTCCACATTCACAGGCAACTTCAGCGCCACAGCCGTTTTCAGATAGTTCTCAATGCAAAGGCTGTAGACGCAAATATTGGTGTGAGAGCTAATTCAATCAAGGAAACACTGCATGTTGGTGAAGGGCATATTGAAGAAGGATCAGCCGAGTGGTTCTTGTGGGACAACAACTCCATTTGGCTCACTAACTTCACACACCATCAGGCTTCCAAGCAGCTCTCAAGGAAACTCAGTTTTCACACTCCATGCTTAGTGCCCTATGAGTGCCTAGGACTGAAATGAAGCTTGGTGAGAATCCCACACAAACGAATGCTCCACATGCGGGTTTCACATGCCACCAACTCCACATTCACAGTCAACTTCAGCGCCACAGCCGTTTTCAGATAGTTCTCAATGCAAAGGCTCTAGACGCAAATATTGGTGTGAGAGCTAATTCAATCAAGGAAACACTGCATGTTGGTGAAGGGCATATTGAAGAAGGATCAGCCGAGTGTTTCTAGTGGGACAACAACTCCATTTGGCTCACTAACTTCACACACCATCAGGCTTCCAAGCAGCTCTCAAGGAAACTCAGTTTTCACACTCTATGCTTAGTGCCCTTTGAGTGCATTATCTAGGAATGAACCTGGTAGAGCATCCCACACAAACGACTGCTCCACATGCGGGTTTCACATGCCACCAACTCCACATTCACAGGCAACTTCAGCGCCACAGCCGTTTTCAGATAGCCCTCAATGCAAAGGCTCTAGACGCAAATATTGGTGTGAGAGCTAATTCAATCAAGGAAACAGTGCATGTTGGTGAAGGGCATATTGAAGAAGGATCAGCCGAGTGGTTCTTGTGGGACAACAACTCCATTTGGCTCACCTTCTTCACACACCATCAGGCTTCCAAGCAGCTCTCAAGGAAACTCAGTTTTCACACTCTATGCTTAGTGCCCTTTGAGTGCATTATCTAGGAATGAACCTGGTAGAGCATCCCACACAAATGAAATCTTCACATGCGGGTTTCACATGCCACCAACTCCACATTCACATCAACTTCAGCGCCACAGCCATTTTCAGATAGTTCTCAATGCAAAGGCTCTAGACGCAAATATTGGTGTGAGAGCTAATTCAATCAAGGAAACACTGCATGTTGGTGAAGGGCATATTGAAGAAGGATCAGCTGAGTGGTTCTTGTTGGAGAACAACTCCATTTGGCTCACTAACTTAACACACCATCAGGCTTCCAAGCAGCTCTCAAGGAAACTCAGTTTTCACACTCTATGCTTAGTGCCCTTTGTATGCCTAGGACTGAAATGAACCTTGGTGAGAATCCCACACAAACGAATGCTCCACATGCGGGTTTCACATGCCACCAACTCCACATTCACAGTCAACTTCAGCGCCACAGCCGTTTTCAGATAGTTCTCAATGCAAAGGCTCTAGACGCAAATATTGGTGTGAGAGCTAATTCAATCAAGGAAACACTGCATGTTGGTGAAGGGCATATTGAAGAAGGATCAGCCGAGTGGTTCTTGTGGGACAACAACTCCATTTGGCTCACTAACTTCACACACCATCAGGCTTCCAAGCAGCTCTCAAGGAAACTCAGTTTTCACACTCTATGCTTAGTGCCCTATGAGTGCCTAGGACTGAAATGAAGCTTGGTGAGCATCGCACACAAACGAATGCTCCACATGCGGGTTTCACATGCCACCAACTCCACATTCACAGGCAACTTCAGCGCCACAGTCCTTTTCAGATAGCCCTCAATGCAAAGGCTCTAGACGCAAATATTGGTGTGAGAGCTAATTCAATCAAGGAAACACTGCATGTTGGTGAAGGGCATATTGAAGAAGGATCAGCCGAGTGGTTCTTGTGGGACAACAACTCCATTTGGCTCACTAACTTCACACACCATCAGGCTTCCAAGCAGCTCTCAAGGAAACTCAGTTTTCACACTCTATGCTTAGTGCCCTTTGTATGCCTAGGACTGAAATGAACCTTGGTGAGCATCCCACACAAACGAATGCTCCACATGCGGGTTTCACATGCCACCAACTCCACATTCACAGGCAACTTCAGCGCCACAGCCGTTTTCAGATAGTTCTCAATGCAAAGGCTCTAGACGCAAATATTGGTGTGAGAGCTAATTCAATCAAGGAAACACTGCATGTTGGTGAAGGGCATATTGAAGAAGGATCAGCCGAGTGGTTCTTGTGGGACAACAACTCCATTTGGCTCACCTTCTTCACACACCATCAGGCTTCCAAGCAGCTCTCAAGGAAACTCAGTTTTCACACTCTATGCTTAGTGCCCTTTGAGTGCATTATCTAGGAATGAACCTGGTAGAGCATCCCACACAAACGAATGCTCCACATGCGGGTTTCACATGCCACCAACTCCACATTCACATCAACTTCAGCGCCACAGCCATTTTCAGATAGTTCTCAATGCAAAGGCTCTAGACGCAAATATTGGTGTGAGAGCTAATTCAATCAAGGAAACACTGCATGTTGGTGAAGGGCATATTGAAGAAGGATCAGCCGAGTGGTTCTTGTGGGAGAACAACTCCATTTGGCTCACTAACTTCACACACCATCAGGCTTCCAAGCAGCTCTCAAGGAAACTCAGTTTTCACACTCTATGCTTAGTGCCCTTTGTATGCCTAGGACTGAAATGAACCTTGGTGAGAATCCCACAGAAACGAATGCTCCACATGCGGGTTTCACATGCCACCAACTCCACATTCACAGGCAACTTCAGCGCCACAGCCGTTTTCAGATAGTTCTCAATGCAAAGGCTCTAGACGCAAATATTGGTGTGAGAGCTAATTCAATCAAGGAAACACTGCATGTTGGTGAAGGGCATATTGAAGAAGGATCAGCCGAGTGGTTCTTGTGGGACAACAACTCCATTTGGCTCACTAACTTCACACACCATCAGGCTTCCAAGCAGCTCTCAAGGAAACTCAGTTTTCACACTCTATGCTTAGTGCCCTTTGAGTGCATTATCTAGGAATGAACCTGATAGAGCATGCCACACAAACGAATGCTCCACATGCGGGTTTCACATGCCACCAACTCCACATTCACAGGCAACTTCAGCGCCACAGCCGTTTTCAGATAGCCCTCAATGCAAAGGCTCTAGACGCAAATATTGGTGTGAGAGCTAATTCAATCAAGGAAACACTGCATGTTGGTGAAGGGCATATTGAAGAAGGATCAGCCGAGTGGTTCTTGTGGGACAACAACTCCATTTGGCTCACTAACTTCACACACCATCAGGCTTCCAAGCAGCTCTCAAGGAAACTCAGTTTTCACACTCTATGCTTAGTGCCCTTTGAGTGCATTATCTAGGAATGAACCTGGTAGAGCATCCCACACAAACGAAATCTTCACATGCGGGTTTCACATGCCACCAACTCCACATTCACATCAACTTCAGCGCCACAGCCATTTTCAGATAGTTCTCAATGCAAAGGCTCTAGACGCAAATATTGGTGTGAGAGCTAATTCAATCAAGGAAACACTGCATGTTGGTGAAGGGCATATTGAAGAAGGATCAGCCGAGTGGTTCTTTTGGGAGAACAACTCCATTTGGCTCACTAACTTCACACACCATCAGGCTTCCAAGCAGCTCTCAAGGAAACTCAGTTTTCACACTCTATGCTTAGTGCCCTTTGAGTGCATTATCTAGGAATGAACCTGGTAGAGCATCCCACAGAAACGAATGCTCCACATGCGGGTTTCACATGCCACCAACTCCACATTCACAGGCAACTTCAGCGCCACAGCCGTTTTCAGATAGCCCTCAATGCAAAGGCTCTAGACGCAAATATTGGTGTGAGAGCTAATTCAATCAAGGAAACACTGCATGTTGGTGAAGGGCATATTGAAGAAGGATCAGCCGAGTGGTTCTTGTGGGAGAACAACTCCATTTGGCTCACTAACTTCACACACCATCAGGCTTCCAAGCAGCTCTCAAGGAAACTCAGTTTTCACACTCTATGCTTAGTGCCCTTTGTATGCCTAGGACTGAAATGAACCTTGGTGAGAATCCCACAGAAACGAATGCTCCACATGCGGGTTTCACATGCCACCAACTCCACATTCACAGGCAACTTCAGCGCCACAGCCGTTTTCAGATAGTTCTCAATGCAAAGGCTCTAGACGCAAATATTGGTGTGAGAGCTAATTCAATCAAGGAAACACTGCATGTTGGTGAAGGGCATATTGAAGAAGGATCAGCCGAGTGGTTCTTGTGGGACAACAACTCCATTTGGCTCACTAACTTCACACACCATCAGGCTTCCAAGCAGCTCTCAAGGAAACTCAGTTTTCACACTCTATGCTTAGTGCCCTTTGAGTGCATTATCTAGGAATGAACCTGATAGAGCATGCCACACAAACGAATGCTCCACATGCGGGTTTCACATGCCACCAACTCCACATTCACAGGCAACTTCAGCGCCACAGCCGTTTTCAGATAGCCCTCAATGCAAAGGCTCTAGACGCAAATATTGGTGTGAGAGCTAATTCAATCAAGGAAACACTGCATGTTGGTGAAGGGCATATTGAAGAAGGATCAGCCGAGTGGTTCTTGTGGGACAACAACTCCATTTGGCTCACTAACTTCACACACCATCAGGCTTCCAAGCAGCTCTCAAGGAAACTCAGTTTTCACACTCTATGCTTAGTGCCCTTTGAGTGCATTATCTAGGAATGAACCTGGTAGAGCATCCCACACAAACGACTGCTCCACATGCGGGTTTCACATGCCACCAACTCCACATTCACATCAACTTCAGCGCCACAGCCATTTTCAGATAGTTCTCAATGCAAAGGCTCTAGACGCAAATATTGGTGTGAGAGCTAATTCAATCAAGGAAACACTGCATGTTGGTGAAGGGCATATTGAAGAAGGATCAGCCGAGTGGTTCTTTTGGGAGAACAACTCCATTTGGCTCACTAACTTCACACACCATCAGGCTTCCAAGCAGCTCTCAAGGAAACTCAGTTTTCACACTCTATGCTTAGTGCCCTTTGAGTGCATTATCTAGGAATGAACCTGGTAGAGCATCCCACACAAACGAATGCTCCACATGCGGGTTTCACATGCCACCAACTCCACATTCACAGGCAACTTCAGCGCCACAGCCGTTTTCAGATAGCCCTCAATGCAAAGGCTCTAGACGCAAATATTGGTGTGAGAGCTAATTCAATCAAGGAAACACTGCATGTTGGTGAAGGGCATATTGAAGAAGGATCAGCCGAGTGGTTCTTGTGGGAGAACAACTCCATTTGGCTCACTAACTTCACACACCATCAGGCTTCCAAGCAGCTCTCAAGGAAACTCAGTTTTCACACTCTATGCTTAGTGCCCTTTGTATGCCTAGGACTGAAATGAACCTTGGTGAGAATCCCACAGAAACGAATGCTCCACATGCGGGTTTCACATGCCACCAACTCCACATTCACAGGCAACTTCAGCGCCACAGCCGTTTTCAGATAGTTCTCAATGCAAAGGCTCTAGACGCAAATATTGGTGTGAGAGCTAATTCAATCAAGGAAACACTGCATGTTGGTGAAGGGCATATTGAAGAAGGATCAGCCGAGTGGTTCTTGTGGGACAACAACTCCATTTGGCTCACTAACTTCACACACCATCAGGCTTCCAAGCAGCTCTCAAGGAAACTCAGTTTTCACACTCTATGCTTAGTGCCCTTTGAGTGCATTATCTAGGAATGAACCTGATAGAGCATGCCACACAAACGAATGCTCCACATGCGGGTTTCACATGCCACCAACTCCACATTCACAGGCAACTTCAGCGCCACAGCCGTTTTCAGATAGCCCTCAATGCAAAGGCTCTAGACGCAAATATTGGTGTGAGAGCTAATTCAATCAAGGAAACACTGCATGTTGGTGAAGGGCATATTGAAGAAGGATCAGCCGAGTGGTTCTTGTGGGACAACAACTCCATTTGGCTCACTAACTTCACACACCATCAGGCTTCCAAGCAGCTCTCAAGGAAACTCAGTTTTCACACTCTATGCTTAGTGCCCTTTGAGTGCATTATCTAGGAATGAACCTGGTAGAGCATCCCACACAAACGAAATCTTCACATGCGGGTTTCACATGCCACCAACTCCACATTCACATCAACTTCAGCGCCACAGCCATTTTCAGATAGTTCTCAATGCAAAGGCTCTAGACGCAAATATTGGTGTGAGAGCTAATTCAATCAAGGAAACACTGCATGTTGGTGAAGGGCATATTGAAGAAGGATCAGCCGAGTGGTTCTTGTGGGAGAACAACTCCATTTGGCTCACTAACTTCACACACCATCAGGCTTCCAAGCAGCTCTCAAGGAAACTCAGTTTTCACACTCTATGCTTAGTGCTCTTTGAGTGCATTATCTAGGAATGAACCTGGTAGAGCATCCCACACAAACGAATGCTCCACATGCGGGTTTCACATGCCACCAACTCCACATTCACAGGCAACTTCAGCGCCACAGCCGTTTTCAGATAGCCCTCAATGCAAAGGCTCTAGACGCAAATATTGGTGTGAGAGCTAATTCAATCAAGGAAACACTGCATGTTGGTGAAGGGCATATTGAAGAAGGATCAGCCGAGTGGTTCTTGTGGGAGAACAACTCCATTTGGCTCACTAACTTCACACACCATCAGGCTTCCAAGCAGCTCTCAAGGAAACTCAGTTTTCACACTCTATGCTTAGTGCCCTTTGAGTGCATTATCTAGGAATGAACCTGGTAGAGCATCCCACACAAACAAAAGCTCCACATGCGGGTTTCACATGCCTCCAACTCCACATTCACAGGCAACTTCAGCGCCACAGCCGTTTTCAGATAGCCCTCAATGCAAAGGCTCTAGACGCAAATATTGGTGTGAGAGCTAATTCAATCAAGGAAACACTGCATGTTGGTGAAGGGCATATTGAAGAAGGATCAGCCGAGTGGTTCTTGTGGGACAACAACTCCATTTGGCTCACTAACTTCACACACCATCAGGCTTCCAAGCAGCTCTCAAGGAAACTCAGTTTTCACACTCCATGCTTAGTGCCCTATGAGTGCCTAGGACTGAAATGAAGCTTGGTGAGAATCCCACACAAACGAATGCTCCACATGCGGGTTTCACATGCCACCAACTCCACATTCACAGTCAACTTCAGCGCCACAGCCGTTTCCAGATAGTTCTCAATGCAAAGGCTCTAGACGCAAATATTGGTGTGAGAGCTAATTCAATCAAGGAAACACTGCATGTTGGTGAAGGGCATATTGAAGAAGGATCAGCCGAGTGGTTCTTGTGGGACAACAACTCCATTTGGCTCACTAACTTCACACACCATCAGGCTTCCAAGCAGCTCTCAAGGAAACTCAGTTTTCACACTCTATGCTTAGTGCCCTTTGAGTGCATTATCTAGGAATGAACCTGGTAGAGCATCCCACACAAACGACTGCTCCACATGCGGGTTTCACATGCCACCAACTCCACATTCACAGGCAACTTCAGCGCCACAGCCGTTTTCAGATAGCCCTCAATGCAAAGGCTCTAGACGCAAATATTGGTGTGAGAGCTAATTCAATCAAGGAAACACTGCATGTTGGTGAAGGGCATATTGAAGAAGGATCAGCCGAGTGGTTCTTGTGGGACAACAACTCCATTTGTCTCACCTTCTTCACACACCATCAGGCTTCCAAGCAGCTCTCAAGGAAACTCAGTTTTCACACTCTATGCTTAGTGCCCTTTGAGTGCATTATCTAGGAATGAACCTGGTAGAGCATCCCACACAAACGAAATCTTCACATGCGGGTTTCACATGCCACCAACTCCACATTCACATCAACTTCAGCGCCACAGCCATTTTCAGATAGTTCTCAATGCAAAGGCTCTAGACGCAAATATTGGTGTGAGAGCTAATTCAATCAAGGAAACACTGCATGTTGGTGAAGGGCATATTGAAGAAGGATCAGCTGAGTGGTTCTTGTTGGAGAACAACTCCATTTGGCTCACTAACTTCACACACCATCAGGCTTCCAAGCAGCTCTCAAGGAAACTCAGTTTTCACACTCTATGCTTAGTGCCCTTTGTATGCCTAGGACTGAAATGAACCTTGGTGAGAATCCCACACAAACGAATGCTCCACATGCGGGTTTCACATGCCACCAACTCCACATTCACAGTCAACTTCAGCGCCACAGCCGTTTTCAGATAGTTCTCAATGCAAAGGCTCTAGACACAAATATTGGTGTGAGAGCTAATTCAATCAAGGAAACACTGCATGTTGGTGAAGGGCATATTGAAGAAGGATCAGCCGAGTGGTTCTTGTGGGACAACAACTCCATTTGGCTCACTAACTTCACACACCATCAGGCTTCCAAGCAGCTCTCAAGGAAACTCAGTTTTCACACTCTATGCTTAGTGCCCTATGAGTGCCTAGGACTGAAATGAAACTTGGTGACCATCGCACACAAACGAATGCTCCACATGCGTGTTTCACATGCCACCAACTCCACATTCACAGGCAACTTCAGCGCCACAGCCGTTTTCAGATAGCCCTCAATGCAAAGGCTCTAGACGCAAATATTGGTGTGAGAGCTAATTCAATCAAGGAAACACTGCATGTTGGTGAAGGGCATATTGAAGAAGGATCAGCCGAGTGGTTCTTGTGGGACAACAACTCCATTTGGCTCACTAACTTCACACACCATCAGGCTTCCAAGCAGCTCTCAAGGAAACTCAGTTTTCACACTCTATGCTTAGTGCCCTTTGTATGCCTAGGACTGAAATGAACCTTGGTGAGCATCCCACACAAACGAATGCTCCACATGCGGGTTTCACATGCCACCAACTCCACATTCACAGGCAACTTCAGCGCCACAGCCGTTTTCAGATAGTTCTCAATGCAAAGGCTCTAGACGCAAATATTGGTGTGAGAGCTAATTCAATCAAGGAAACACTGCATGTTGGTGAAGGGCATATTGAAGAAGGATCAGCCGAGTGGTTCTTGTGGGACAACAACTCCATTTGGCTCACCTTCTTCACACACCATCAGGCTTCCAAGCAGCTCTCAAGGAAACTCAGTTTTCACACTCTATGCTTAGTGCCCTTTGAGTGCATTATCTAGGAATGAACCTGGTAGAGCATCCCACACAAACGAAATCTTCACATGCGGGTTTCACATGCCACCAACTCCACATTCACATCAACTTCAGCGCCACAGCCATTTTCAGATAGTTCTCAATGCAAAGGCTCTAGACGCAAATATTGGTGTGAGAGCTAATTCAATCAAGGAAACACTGCATGTTGGTGAAGGGCATATTGAAGAAGGATCAGCCGAGTGGTTCTTGTGGGAGAACAACTCCATTTGGCTCACTAACTTCACACACCATCAGGCTTCCAAGCAGCTCTCAAGGAAACTCAGTTTTCACACTCTATGCTTAGTGCCCTTTGTATGCCTAGGACTGAAATGAACCTTGGTGAGAATCCCACAGAAACGAATGCTCCACATGCGGGTTTCACATGCCACCAACTCCACATTCACAGGCAACTTCAGCGCCACAGCCGTTTTCAGATAGTTCTCAATGCAAAGGCTCTAGACGCAAATATTGGTGTGAGAGCTAATTCAATCAAGGAAACACTGCATGTTGGTGAAGGGCATATTGAAGAAGGATCAGCCGAGTGGTTCTTGTGGGACAACAACTCCATTTGGCTCACTAACTTCACACACCATCAGGCTTCCAAGCAGCTCTCAAGGAAACTCAGTTTTCACACTCTATGCTTAGTGCCCTTTGAGTGCATTATCTAGGAATGAACCTGATAGAGCATGCCACACAAACGAATGCTCCACATGCGGGTTTCACATGCCACCAACTCCACATTCACAGGCAACTTCAGCGCCACAGCCGTTTTCAGATAGCCCTCAATGCAAAGGCTCTAGACGCAAATATTGGTGTGAGAGCTAATTCAATCAAGGAAACACTGCATGTTGGTGAAGGGCATATTGAAGAAGGATCAGCCGAGTGGTTCTTGTGGGACAACAACTCCATTTGGCTCACCTTCTTCACACACCATCAGGCTTCCAAGCAGCTCTCAAGGAAACTCAGTTTTCACACTCTATGCTTAGTGCCCTTTGAGTGCATTATCTAGGAATGAACCTGGTAGAGCATCCCACACAAACGAAATCTTCACATGCGGGTTTCACATGCCACCAACTCCACATTCACATCAACTTCAGCGCCACAGCCATTTTCAGATAGTTCTCAATGCAAAGGCTCTAGACGCAAATATTGGTGTGAGAGCTAATTCAATCAAGGAAACACTGCATGTTGGTGAAGGGCATATTGAAGAAGGATCAGCTGAGTGGTTCTTGTTGGAGAACAACTCCATTTGGCTCACTAACTTCACACACCATCAGGCTTCCAAGCAGCTCTCAAGGAAACTCAGTTTTCACACTCTATGCTTAGTGCCCTTTGTATGCCTAGGACTGAAATGAACCTTGGTGAGAATCCCACACAAACGAATGCTCCACATGCGGGTTTCACATGCCACCAACTCCACATTCACAGTCAACTTCAGCGCCACAGCCGTTTTCAGATAGTTCTCAATGCAAAGGCTCTAGACACAAATATTGGTGTGAGAGCTAATTCAATCAAGGAAACACTGCATGTTGGTGAAGGGCATATTGAAGAAGGATCAGCCGAGTGGTTCTTGTGGGACAACAACTCCATTTGGCTCACTAACTTCACACACCATCAGGCTTCCAAGCAGCTCTCAAGGAAACTCAGTTTTCACACTCTATGCTTAGTGCCCTATGAGTGCCTAGGACTGAAATGAAACTTGGTGACCATCGCACACAAACGAATGCTCCACATGCGGGTTTCACATGCCACCAACTCCACATTCACAGGCAACTTCAGCGCCACAGCCGTTTTCAGATAGTTCTCAATGCAAAGGCTCTAGACGCAAATATTGGTGTGAGAGCTAATTCAATCAAGGAAACACTGCATGTTGGTGAAGGGCATATTGAAGAAGGATCAGCCGAGTGGTTCTTGTGGGACAACAACTCCATTTGGCTCACTAACTTCACACACCATCAGGCTTCCAAGCAGCTCTCAAGGAAACTCAGTTTTCACACTCTATGCTTAGTGCCCTTTGTATGCCTAGGACTGAAATGAACCTTGGTGAGCATCCCACACAAACGAATGCTCCACATGCGGGTTTCACATGCCACCAACTCCACATTCACAGGCAACTTCAGCGCCACAGCCGTTTTCAGATAGTTCTCAATGCAAAGGCTCTAGACGCAAATATTGGTGTGAGAGCTAATTCAATCAAGGAAACACTGCATGTTGGTGAAGGGCATATTGAAGAAGGATCAGCCGAGTGGTTCTTGTGGGACAACAACTCCATTTGGCTCACCTTCTTCACACACCATCAGGCTTCCAAGCAGCTCTCAAGGAAACTCAGTTTTCACACTCTATGCTTAGTGCCCTTTGAGTGCATTATCTAGGAATGAACCTGGTAGAGCATCCCACACAAACGAAATCTTCACATGCGGGTTTCACATGCCACCAACTCCACATTCACATCAACTTCAGCGCCACAGCCATTTTCAGATAGTTCTCAATGCAAAGGCTCTAGACGCAAATATTGGTGTGAGAGCTAATTCAATCAAGGAAACACTGCATGTTGGTGAAGGGCATATTGAAGAAGGATCAGCCGAGTGGTTCTTGTGGGAGAACAACTCCATTTGGCTCACTAACTTCACACACCATCAGGCTTCCAAGCAGCTCTCAAGGAAACTCAGTTTTCACACTCTATGCTTAGTGCCCTTTGTATGCCTAGGACTGAAATGAACCTTGGTGAGAATCCCACAGAAACGAATGCTCCACATGCGGGTTTCACATGCCACCAACTCCACATTCACAGGCAACTTCAGCGCCACAGCCGTTTTCAGATAGTTCTCAATGCAAAGGCTCTAGACGCAAATATTGGTGTGAGAGCTAATTCAATCAAGGAAACACTGCATGTTGGTGAAGGGCATATTGAAGAAGGATCAGCCGAGTGGTTCTTGTGGGACAACAACTCCATTTGGCTCACTAACTTCACACACCATCAGGCTTCCAAGCAGCTCTCAAGGAAACTCAGTTTTCACACTCTATGCTTAGTGCCCTTTGAGTGCATTATCTAGGAATGAACCTGATAGAGCATGCCACACAAACGAATGCTCCACATGCGGGTTTCACATGCCACCAACTCCACATTCACAGGCAACTTCAGCGCCACAGCCGTTTTCAGATAGCCCTCAATGCAAAGGCTCTAGACGCAAATATTGGTGTGAGAGCTAATTCAATCAAGGAAACACTGCATGTTGGTGAAGGGCATATTGAAGAAGGATCAGCCGAGTGGTTCTTGTGGGAGAACAACTCCATTTGGCTCACTAACTTCACACACCATCAGGCTTCCAAGCAGCTCTCAAGGAAACTCAGTTTTCACACTCTATGCTTAGTGCCCTTTGTATGCCTAGGACTGAAATGAACCTTGGTGAGAATCCCACAGAAACGAATGCTCCACATGCGGGTTTCACATGCCACCAACTCCACATTCACTGTCAACTTCAGCGCCACAGCCGTTTTCAGATAGTTCTCAATGCAAAGGCTCTAGACGCAAATATTGGTGTGAGAGCTAATTCAATCAAGGAGACACTGCATGTTGGTGAAGGGCATATTGAAGAAGGATCAGCCGAGTGGTTCTTGTGGGACAACAACTCCATTTGGCTCATTAACTTCACACACCATCAGGCTTCCAAGCAGCTCTCAAGGAAACTCAGTTTTCACACTCTATGCTTAGTGCCCTTTGAGTGCATTATCTAGGAATGAACCTGGTAGAGCATCCCACACAAACGAAATCTTCACATGCGGGTTTCACATGCCACCAACTCCACATTCACATCAACTTCAGCGCCACAGCCATTTTCAGATAGTTCTCAATGCAAAGGCTCTAGACGCAAATATTGGTGTGAGAGCTAATTCAATCAAGGAAACACTGCATGTTGGTGAAGGGCATATTGAAGAAGGATCAGCCGAGTGGTTCTTGTGGGAGAACAACTCCATTTGGCTCACTAACTTCACACACCATCAGGCTTCCAAGCAGCTCTCAAGGAAACTCAGTTTTCACACTCTATGCTTAGTGCCCTTTGTATGCCTAGGACTGAAATGAACCTTGGTGAGCATCCCACACAAACGAATGCTCCACATGCGGGTTTCACATGCCACCAACTCCACATTCACAGGCAACTTCAGCGCCACAGCCGTTTTCAGATAGTTCTCAATGCAAAGGCTCTAGACGCAAATATTGGTGTGAGAGCTAATTCAATCAAGGAAACACTGCATGTTGGTGAAGGGCATATTGAAGAAGGATCAGCCGAGTGGTTCTTGTGGGACAACAACTCCATTTGGCTCACCTTCTTCACACACCATCAGGCTTCCAAGCAGCTCTCAAGGAAACTCAGTTTTCACACTCTATGCTTAGTGCCCTTTGAGTGCATTATCTAGGAATGAACCTGGTAGAGCATCCCACACAAACGAAATCTTCACATGCGGGTTTCACATGCCACCAACTCCACATTCACATCAACTTCAGCGCCACAGCCGTTTTCAGATAGCCCTCAATGCAAAGGCTCTAGACGCAAATATTGGTGTGAGAGCTAATTCAATCAAGGAAACACTGCATGTTGGTGAAGGGCATATTGAAGAAGGATCAGCCGAGTGGTTCTTGTGGGAGAACAACTCCATTTGGCTCACTAACTTCACACACCATCAGGCTTCCAAGCAGCTCTCAAGGAAACTCAGTTTTCACACTCTATGCTTAGTGCCCTTTGTATGCCTAGGACTGAAATGAACCTTGGTGAGAATCCCACAGAAACGAATGCTCCACATGCGGGTTTCACATGCCACCAACTCCACATTCACAGGCAACTTCAGCGCCACAGCCGTTTTCAGATAGTTCTCAATGCAAAGGCTCTAGACGCAAATATTGGTGTGAGAGCTAATTCAATCAAGGAAACACTGCATGTTGGTGAAGGGCATATTGAAGAAGGATCAGCCGAGTGGTTCTTGTGGGACAACAACTCCATTTGGCTCACTAACTTCACACACCATCAGGCTTCCAAGCAGCTCTCAAGGAAACTCAGTTTTCACACTCTATGCTTAGTGCCCTTTGAGTGCATTATCTAGGAATGAACCTGATAGAGCATGCCACACAAACGAATGCTCCACATGCGGGTTTCACATGCCACCAACTCCACATTCACAGGCAACTTCAGCGCCACAGCCGTTTTCAGATAGCCCTCAATGCAAAGGCTCTAGACGCAAATATTGGTGTGAGAGCTAATTCAATCAAGGAAACACTGCATGTTGGTGAAGGGCATATTGAAGAAGGATCAGCCGAGTGGTTCTTGTGGGAGAACAACTCCATTTGGCTCACTAACTTCACACACCATCAGGCTTCCAAGCAGCTCTCAAGGAAACTCAGTTTTCACACTCTATGCTTAGTGCCCTTTGTATGCCTAGGACTGAAATGAACCTTGGTGAGAATCCCACAAAAACGAATGCTCCACATGCGGGTTTCACATGCCACCAACTCCACATTCACTGTCAACTTCAGCGCCACAGCCGTTTTCAGATAGCCCTCAATGCAAAGGCTCTAGACGCAAATATTGGTGTGAGAGCTAATTCAATCAAGGAGACACTGCATGTTGGTGAAGGGCATATTGAAGAAGGATCAGCCGAGTGGTTCTTGTGGGACAACAACTCCATTTGGCTCATTAACTTCACACACCATCAGGCTTCCAAGCAGCTCTCAAGGAAACTCAGTTTTCACACTCTATGCTTAGTGCCCTTTGAGTGCATTATCTAGGAATGAACCTGATAGAGCATGCCACACAAACGAATGCTCCACATGCGGGTTTCACATGCCACCAACTCCACATTCACAGGCAACTTCAGTGCCACAGTCGTTTTCAGATAGCCCTCAATGCAAAGGCTCTAGACGCAAATATTGGTGTGAGAGCTAATTCAATCAAGGAAACACTGCATGTTGGTGAAGGGCATATTGAAGAAGGATCAGCCGAGTGGTTCTTGTGGGACAACAACTCCATTTGGCTCACTAACTTCACACACCATCAGGCTTCCAAGCAGCTCTCAAGGAAACTCAGTTTTCACACTCTATGCTTAGTGCCCTTTGTATGCCTAGGACTGAAATGAACCTTGGTGAGCATCCCACACAAACGAATGCTCCACATGCGGGTTTCACATGCCACCAACTCCACATTCACAGGCAACTTCAGCGCCACAGCCGTTTTCAGATAGCCCTCAATGCAAAGGCTCTAGGCGCAAATATTGGTGTGAGAGCTAATTCAATCAAGGAAACACTGCATGTTGGTGAAGGGCATATTGAAGAAGGATCAGCCGAGTGGTTCTTGTGGGAGAACAACTCCATTTGGCTCACTAACTTCACACACCATCAGGCTTCCAAGCAGCTCTCAAGGAAACTCAGTTTTCACACTCTATGCTTAGTGCCCTTTGAGTGCATTATCTAGGAATGAACCTGGTAGAGCATCCCACACAAACGAATGCTCCACATGCGGGTTTCACATGCCACCAACTCCACATTCACAGGCAACTTCAGCGCCACAGCCGTTTTCAGATAGCCCTCAATGCAAAGGCTCTAGACGCAAATATTGGTGTGAGAGCTAATTCAATCAAGGAAACACTGCATGTTGGTGAAGGGCATATTGAAGAAGGATCAGCCGAGTGGTTCTTGTGGGACAACAACTCCATTTGGCTCACTAACTTCACACACCATCAGGCTTCCAAGCAGCTCTCAAGGAAACTCAGTTTTCACACTCTATGCTTAGTGCCCTTTGTATGCCTAGGACTGAAATGAACCTTGGTGAGCATCCCACACAAACGAATGCTCCACATGCGGGTTTCACATGCCACCAACTCCACATTCACAGGCAACTTCAGCGCCACAGCCGTTTTCAGATAGTTCTCAATGCAAAGGCTCTAGACGCAAATATTGGTGTGAGAGCTAATTCAATCAAGGAAACACTGCATGTTGGTGAAGGGCATATTGAAGAAGGATCAGCCGAGTGGTTCTTGTGGGAGAACAACTCCATTTGGCTCACTAACTTCACACACCATCAGGCTTCCAAGCAGCTCTAAAGGAAACTCAGTTTTCACACTCTATGCTTAGTGCCCTTTGAGTGCATTATCTAGGAATGAACCTGGTAGAGCATCCCACACAAACGAATGCTCCACATGCGGGTTTCACATGCCACCAACTCCACATTCACAGGCAACTTCAGCGCCACAGCCATTTTCAGATAGTTCTCAATGCAAAGGCTCTAGACGCAAATATTGGTGTGAGAGCTAATTCAATCAAGGAAACACGGCATGTTGGTGAAGGGCATATTGAAGAAGGATCAGCCGAGTGGTTCTTGTGGGACAACAACTCCATTTGGCTCACTAACTTCACACACCATCAGGCTTCCAAGCAGCTCTCAAGGAAACTCAGTTTTCACACTCTATGCTTAGTGCCCTTTGAGTGCATTATCTAGGAATGAACCTGGTAGAGCATCCCACACAAACGAAATCTTCACATGCGGGTTTCACATGCCACCAACTCCACATTCACAGGCAACTTCAGCGCCACAGCCGTTTTCAGATAGCCCTCAATGCAAAGGCTCTAGACGCAAATATTGGTGTGAGAGCTAATTCAATCAAGGAAACACTGCATGTTGGTGAAGGGCATATTGAAGAAGGATCAGCAAAGTGGATCCTTTGGGAGAACAACTCCATTTGGCTCACTAACTTCACACACCATCAGGCTTCCAAGCAGCTCTCAAGGAAACTCAGTTTTCACACTCTATGCTTAGTGCCCTTTGATTGCATTATCTAGGAATGAACCTGGTAGAGCATCCCACAAAAACGAATGCTCCACATGCGGGTTTCACATGCCACCAACTCCACATTCACAGGCAACTTCAGCGCCACAGCCGTTTTCAGATAGCCCTCAATGCAAAGGCTCTAGACGCAAATATTGGTGTGAGAGCTAATTCAATCAAGGAAACACTGCATGTTGGTGAAGGGCATATTGAAGAAGGATCAGCCGAGTGGTTCTTGTGGGACAACAACTCCATTTGGCTCACTAACTTCACACACCATCAGGCTTCCAAGCAGCTCTCAAGGAAACTCAGTTTTCACACTCTATGCTTAGTGCCCTTTGAGTGCATTGTCTAGGAATGAACCTGATAGAGCATGCCACACAAACGAATGCTCCACATGCGGGTTTCACATGCCACCAACTCCACATTCACAGGCACCTTCAGCGCCACAGCCGTTTTCAGATAGCCCTCAATGCAAAGGCTCTAGACGCAAATATTGGTGTGAGAGCTAATTCAATCAAGGAAACACTGCATGTTGGTGAAGGGCATATTGAAGAAGGATCAGCCGAGTGGTTCTTGTGGGACAACAACTCCATTTGGCTCACCTTCTTCACACACCATCAGGCTTCCAAGCAGCTCTCAAGGAAACTCAGTTTTCACACTCTATGCTTAGTGCCCTTTGAGTGCATGATCTAGGAATGAACCTGGTAGAGCATCCCACACAAACGAAATCTTCACATGCGGGTTTCACATGCCACCAACTCCACATTCACATCAAATTCAGCGCCACAGCCATTTTCAGATAGTTCTCAATGCAAAGGCTCTAGACGCAAATATTGGTGTGAGAGCTAATTCAATCAAGGAAACACTGCATGTTGGTGAAGGGCATATTGAAGAAGGATCAGCTGAGTGGTTCTTGTGGGAGAACAACTCCATTTGGCTCACTAACTTCACACACCATCAGGCTTCCAAGCAGCTCTCAAGGAAACTCAGTTTTCACACTCTATGCTTAGTGCCCTTTGTATGCCTAGGACTGAAATGAACCTTGGTGAGAATCCCACACAAACGAATGCTCCACATGCGGGTTTCACATGCCACCAACTCCACATTCACAGTCAACTTCAGCGCCACAGCCGTTTTCAGATAGTTCTCAATGCAAAGGCTCTAGACGCAAATATTGGTGTGAGAGCTAATTCAATCAAGGAAACACTGCATGTTGGTGAAGGGCATATTGAAGAAGGATCAGCCGAGTGGTTCTTGTGGGACAACAACTCCATTTGGCTCACTAACTTCACACACCATCAGGCTTCCAAGCAGCTCTCAAGGAAACTCAGTTTTCACACTCTATGCTTAGTGCCCTTTGAGTGCATTATCTAGGAATGAACCTGGTAGAGCATCCCACACAAACGAAATCTTCACATGCGGGTTTCACATGCCACCAACTCCACATTCACAGGCAACTTCAGCGCCACAGCCGTTTTCAGATAGCCCTCAATGCAAAGGCTCTAGACGCAAATATTGGTGTGAGAGCTAATTCAATCAAGGAAACACTGCATGTTGGTGAAGGGCATATTGAAGAAGGATCAGCAAAGTGGATCCTGTGGGAGAACAACTCCATTTGGCTCACTAACTTCACACACCCATCAGGTTTCCAAGCAGCTCTCAAGGAAACTCAGTTTTCACACTCTATGCTTAGTGCCCTTTGAGTGCATTATCTAGGAATGAACCTGGTAGAGCATCCCACCAAAACGAATGCTCCACATGCGGGTTTCACATGCCACCAACTCCACATTCACAGGCAACTTTCAGCGCCACAGCCGTTTTCAGATAGCCCTCAATGCAAAGGCTCTAGACGCAAATATTGGTGTGAGAGCTAATTCAATCAAGGAAACACTGCATGTTGGTGAAGGGCATATTGAAGAAGGATCAGCCGAGTGGTTCTTGTGGACAACAACTCCATTTGGCTCACTAACTTCACACACCATCAGGCTTCCAAGCAGCTCTCAAGGAAACTCAGTTTTCACACTCTATGCTTAGTGCCCTTTGAGTGCATTATCTAGGAATGAACCTGGTAGACCATCCCACACAAACGAAATCTTCACATGCGGGTTTCACATGCCACCAACTCCACATTCACATCAACTTCAGCGCCACAGCCATTTTCAGATAGTTCTCAATGCAAAGGCTCTAGACGCAAATATTGGTGTGAGAGCTAATTCAATCAAGGAAACACTGCATGTTGGTGAAGGGCATATTGAAGAAGGATCAGCTGAGTGGTTCTTGTGAGAGAACAACTCCATTTGGCTCACTAACTTCACACACCATCAGGCTTCCAAGCAGCTCTCAAGGAAACTCAGTTTTCACACTCTATGCTTAGTGCCCTTTGTATGCCTAGGACTGAAATGAACCTTGGTGAGAATCCCACACAAACGAATGCTCCACATGCGGGTTTCACATGCCACCAACTCCACATTCACAGGCAACTTCAGCGCCACAGCCGTTTTCAGATAGTTCTCAATGCAAAGGCTCTAGACGCAAATATTGGTGTGAGAGCTAATTCAATCAAGGAAACACTGCATGTTGGTGAAGGGCATATTGAAGAAGGATCAGCCGAGTGGTTCTTGTGGGACAACAACTCCATTTGGCTCACTAACTTCACACACCATCAGGCTTCCAAGCAGCTCTCAAGGAAACTCAGTTTTCACACTCTATGCTTAGTGCCCTATGAGTGCCTAGGACTGAAATGAAGCTTGGTGAGCATCGCACACAAACGAATGCTCCACATGCGGGTTTCACATGCCACCAACTCCACATTCACAGGCAACTTCAGCGCCACAGTCGTTTTCAGATAGCCCTCAATGCAAAGGCTCTAGACGCAAATATTGGTGTGAGAGCTAATTCAATCAAGGAAACACTGCATGTTGGTGAAGGGCATATTGAAGAAGGATCAGCCGAGTGGTTCTTGGGGGACAACAACTCCATTTGGCTCACTAACTTCACACACCATCAGGCTTCCAAGCAGCTCTCAAGGAAACTCAGTTTTCACACTCTATGCTTAGTGCCCTTTGTATGCCTAGGACTGAAATGAACCTTGGTGAGCATCCCACACAAACGAATGCTCCACATGAGGGTTTCACATGCCACCAACTCCACATTCACAGGCAACTTCAGCGCCACAGCCGTTTTCAGATAGCCCTCAATGCAAAGGCTCTAGACGCAAATATTGGTGTGAGAGCTAATTCAATCAAGGAAACACTGCATGTTGGTGAAGGGCATATTGAAGAAGGATCAGCCGAGTGGTTCTTGTGGGACAACAACTCCATTTGGCTCACTAACTTCACACACCATCAGGCTTCCAAGCAGCTCTCAAGGAAACTCAGTTTTCACACTCTATGCTTAGTGCCCTTTGAGTGCATTATCTAGGAATGAACCTGGTAGAGCATCCCACACAAACGAATGCTCCACATGCGGGTTTCACATGCCACCAACTCCACATTCACAGTCAACTTCAGCGCCACAGCCGTTTTCAGATAGTTCTCAATGCAAAGGCTCTAGACGCAAATATTGGTGTGAGAGCTAATTCAATCAAGGAAACACTGCATGTTGGTGAAGGGCATATTGAAGAAGGATCAGCCGAGTGGTTCTTGTGGGAGAACAACTCCATTTGGTTCACTAACTTCACACACCATCAGGCTTCCAAGCAGCTCTCAAGGAAACTCAGTTTTCACACTCTATGCTTAGTGCCCTTTGAGTGCATTATCTAGGAATGAACCTGGTAGAGCATCCCACACAAACGAATGCTCCACATGCGGGTTTCACATGCCACCAACTCCACATTCACAGGCAACTTCAGCGCCACAGCCGTTTTCAGATAGCCCTCAATGCAAAGGCTCTAGACGCAAATATTGGTGTGAGAGCTAATTCAATCAAGGAAACACTGCATGTTGGTGAAGGGCATATTGAAGAAGGATCAGCCGAGTGGTTCTTGTGGGGCAACAACTCCATTTGGCTCACTAACTTCACACACCATCAGGCTTCCAAGCAGCTCTCAAGGAAACTCAGTTTTCACACTCTATGCTTAGTGCCCTTTGAGTGCATTATCTAGGAATGAACCTGGTAGAGCATCCCACACAAACGAAATATTCACATGCGGGTTTCACATGCCACCAACTCCACATTCACATCAACTTCAGCGCCACAGCCATTTTCAGATAGCCCTCAATGCAAAGGCTCTAGACGCAAATATTGGTGTGAGAGCTAATTCAATCAAGGAAACACTGCATGTTGGTGAAGGGCATATTGAAGAAGGATCAGCCGAGTGGTTCTTGTGGGACAACAACTCCATTTGGCTCACTAACTTCACACACCATCAGGCTTCCAAGCAGCTCTCAAGGAAACTCAGTTTTCACACTCTATGCTTAGTGCCCTTTGAGTGCATTGTCTAGGAATGAACCTGATAGAGCATGCCACACAAACGAATGCTCCACATGCGGGTTTCACATGCCACCAACTCCACATTCACAGGCAACTTCAGCGCCACAGCCGTTTTCAGATAGCCCTCAATGCAAAGGCTCTAGACGCAAATATTGGTGTGAGAGCTAATTCAATCAAGGAAACACTGCATGTTGGTGAAGGGCATATTGAAGAAGGATCAGCTGAGTGGTTCTTGTGGGAGAACAACTCCATTTGGCTCACTAACTTCACACACCATCAGGCTTCCAAGCAGCTCTCAAGGAAACTCAGTTTTCACACTCTATGCTTAGTGCCCTTTGAGTGCATTATCTAGGAATGAACCTGATAGAGCATCCCACACAAACGAAATCTTCACATGCGGGTTTCACATGCCACCAACTCCACATTCACATCAACTTCAGCGCCACAGCCATTTTCAGATAGTTCTCAATGCAAAGGCTCTAGACGCAAATATTGTTGTGAGAGCTAATTCAATCAAGGAAACACTGCATGTTGGTGAAGGGCATATTGAAGAAGGATCAGCCGAGTGGTTCTTGTGGGACAACAACTCCATTTGGCTCACTAACTTCACACACCATCAGGCTTCCAAGCAGCTCTCAAGGAAACTCAGTTTTCACACTCTATGCTTAGTGCCCTTTGAGTGCATTATCTAGGAATGAACCTGGTAGAGCATCCCACACAAACGAATGCTCCACATGCGGGTTTCACATGCCACCAACTCCACATTCACAGGCAACTTCAGCGCCACAGCCGTTTTCAGATAGCCCTCAATGCAAAGGCTGTAGACGCAAATATTGGTGTGAGAGCTAATTCAATCAAGGAAACACTGCATGTTGGTGAAGGGCATATTGAAGAAGGATCAGCAAAGTGGAACCTGTGGGAGAAAAACTCCATTTGGCTCACTAACTTCACACACCATCAGGCTTCCAAGCAGCTCTCAAGGAAACTCAGTTTTCACACTCTATGCTTAGTGCCCTTTGAGTGCATTATCTAGGAATGAACCTGGTAGAGCATCCCACACAAACGAATGCTCCACATGCGGGTTTCACATGCCACCAACTCCACATTCACAGGCAACTTCAGCGCCACAGCCGTTTTCAGACAGTTCTCAATGCAAAGGATCTAGACGCAAATATTGGTGTGAGAGCTAATTCAATCAAGGAAACAATGCATGTTGGTGAAGGGCATATTGAAGAAGGATCAGCCGAGTGGTTCTTGTGGGACAACAACTCCATTTGGCTCACTAACTTCACACACCATCAGGCTTCCAAGCAGCTCTCAAGGAAACTCAGTTTTCACACTCTATGCTTAGTGCCCTTTGAGTGCATTATCTAGGAATGAACCTGGTAGAGCATCCCACACACACGAAATCTTCACATGCGGGTTTCACATGCCACCAACTCCACATTCACAGGCAACTTCAGCGCCACAGCCGTTTTCAGATAGCCCTCAATGCAAAGGCTCTAGACACAAATATTGGTGTGAGAGCTAATTCAATCAAGGAAACACTGCATGTTGGTGAAGGGCATATTGAAGAAGGATCAGCAAAGTGGATCCTGTGGGAGAACCACTCCATTTGGCTCACTAACTTCACACACCATCAGGCTTCCAAGCAGCTCTCAAGGAAACTCAGTTTTCACACTCTATGCTTAGTGCCCTTTGAGTGCATTATCTAGGAATGAACCTGGTAGAGCATCCCACACAAACGAATGCTCCACATGCGGGTTTCACATGCCACCAACTCCACATTCACAGGCAACTTCAGCGCCACAGCCATTTTCAGATAGCCCTCAATGCAAAGGCTCTAGACGCAAATATTGGTGTGAGAGCTAATTCAATCAAGGAAACACTGCATGTTGGTGAAGGGCATATTGAAGAAGGATCAGCCGAGTGGTTCTTGTGGGAGAACAACTCCATTTGGCTCACTAACTTCACACACCATCAGGCTTCCAAGCAGCTCTCAAGGAAACTCAGTTTTCACACTCTATGCTTAGTGCCCTTTGAGTGCATTATCTAGGAATGAACCTGGTAGAGCATCCCACAAAAACGAATGCTCCACATGCGGGTTTCACATGCCACCAACTCCACATTCACAGGCAACTTCAGCGCCACAGCCGTTTTCAGATAGCCCTCAATGCAAAGGCTCTAGACGCAAATATTGGTGTGAGAGCTAATTCAATCAAGGAAACACTGCATGTTGGTGAAGGGCATATTGAAGAAGGATCAGCCGAGTGGTTCTTGTGGGACAACAACTCCATTTGGCTCACTAACTTCACACACCATCAGGCTTCCAAGCAGCTCTCAAGGAAACTCAGTTTTCACACTCTATGCTTAGTGCCCTTTGAGTGCATTGTCTAGGAATGAACCTGATAGAGCATGCCACACAAACGAATGCTCCACATGCGGGTTTCACATGCCACCAACTCCACATTCACAGGCAACTTCAGCGCCACAGCCGTTTTCAGATAGCCCTCAATGCAAAGGCTCTAGACGCAAATATTGGTGTGAGAGCTAATTCAATCAAGGAAACACTGCATGTTGGTGAAGGGCATATTGAAGAAGGATCAGCCGAGTGGTTCTTGTGGGACAACAACTCCATTTGGCTCACTAACTTCACACACCATCAGGCTTCCAAGCAGCTCTCAAGGAAACTCAGTTTTCACACTCTATGCTTAGTGCCCTTTGAGTGCATTATCTAGGAATGAACCTGGTAGAGCATCCCACACAAACGAAATCTTCACATGCGGGTTTCACATGCCACCAACTCCACATTCACATCAACTTCAGCGCCACAGCCGTTTTCAGATAGCCCTCAATGCAAAGGCTCTAGACGCAAATATTGGTGTGAGAGCTAATTCAATCAAGGAAACACTGCATGTTGGTGAAGGGCATATTGAAGAAGGATCAGCTGAGTGGCTCTTGTGGGAGAACAACTCCATTTGGCTCACTAACTTCACACACCATCAGGCTTCCAAGCAGCTCTCAAGGAAACTCAGTTTTCACACTCTATGCTTAGTGCCCTTTGTATGCCTAGGACTGAAATGAACCTTGGTGAGAATCCCACACAAACGAATGCTCCACATGCGGGTTTCACATGCCACCAACTCCACATTCACAGGCAACTTCAGCGCCACAGCCGTTTTCAGATAGTTCTCAATGCAAAGGCTCTAGACGCAAATATTGGTGTGAGAGCTAATTCAATCAAGGAAACACTGCATGTTGGTGAAGGGCATATTGAAGAAGGATCAGCCGAGTGGTTCTTGTGGGACAACAACTCCATTTGGCTCACTAACTTCACACACCATCAGGCTTCCAAGCAGCTCTCAAGGAAACTCAGTTTTCACACTCTATGCTTAGTGCCCTTTGTATGCCTAGGACTGAAATGAACTTTGATGAGCATCCCACACAAACGAATGCTCCACATGCGGGTTTCACATGCCACCAACTCCACATTCACAGGCAACTTCAGCGCCACAGCCGTTTTCAGATAGTTCTCAATGCAAAGGCTCTAGACGCAAATATTGGTGTGAGAGCTAATTCAATCAAGGAAACACTGCATGTTGGTGAAGGGCATATTGAAGAAGGATCAGCCGAGTGGTTCTTGTGGGACAACAACTCCATTTGGCTCACTAACTTCACACACCATCAGGCTTCCAAGCAGCTCTCAAGGAAACTCAGTTTTCACACTCTATGCTTAGTGCCCTTTGAGTGCCTAGGACTGAAATGAAGCTTGGTGAGCATACCACACAAACGAATGCTCCACATGCGGGTTTCACATGCCACCAACTCCACATTCACAGGCAACTTCAGCGCCACAGCCGTTTTCAGATAGCCCTCAATGCAAAGGCTCTAGACGCAAATATTGGTGTGAGAGCTAATTCAATCAAGGAAACACTGCATGTTGTTGAAGGGCATATTGAAGAAGGATCAGCCGAGTGGTTCTTGTGGGACAACAACTCCATTTGGCTCACTAACTTCACACACCATCAGGCTTCCAAGCAGCTCTCAAGGAAACTCAGTTTTCACACTCTATGCTTAGTGCCCTTTGAGTGCATTGTCTAGGAATGAACCTGGTAGAGCATCCCACACAAACGAATGCTCCACATGCGGGTTTCACATGCCACCAACTCCACATTCACAGGCAACTTCAGCGCCACAGCCGTTTTCAGATAGCCCTCAATGCAAAGGCTCTAGACGCAAATATTGGTGTGAGAGCTAATTCAATCAAGGAAACACTGCATGTTGGTGAAGGGCATATTGAAGAAGGATCAGCCGAGTGGTTCTTGTGGGACAACAACTCCATTTGGCTCACTAACTTCACACACCATCAGGCTTCCAAGCAGCTCTCAAGGAAACTCAGTTTTCACACTCTATGCTTAGTGCCCTATGAGTGCTTAGGACTGAAATGAAGCTTGGTGAGCATCGCACACAAACGAATGCTCCACATGCGGGTTTCACATGCCACCAACTCCACATTCACAGGCAACTTCAGCGCCACAGTCGTTTTCAGATAGCCCTCAATGCAAAGGCTCTAGACGCAAATATTGGTGTGAGAGCTAATTCAATCAAGGAAACACTGCATGTTGGTGAAGGGCATATTGAAGAAGGATCAGCCGAGTGGTTCTTGTGGGACAACAACTCCATTTGGCTCACTAACTTCACACACCATCAGGCTTCCAAGCAGCTCTCAAGGAAACTCAGTTTTCACACTCTATGCTTAGTGCCCTTTGAGTGCATTATCTAGGAATGAACCTGGTAGAGCATCCCACACAAACGAATGCTCCACATGCGGGTTTCACATGCCACCAACTCCACATTCACAGGCAACTTCAGCGCCACAGCCGTTTTCAGATAGTTCTCAATGCAAAGGCTCTAGACGCAAATATTGGTGTAAGAGCTAATTCAATCAAGGAAACACTGCATGTTGGTGAAGGGCATATTGAAGAAGGATCAGCCGAGTGGTTCTTGGGGGACAACAACTCCATTTGGCTCACTAACTTCACACACCATCAGGCTTCCAAGCAGCTCTCAAGGAAACTCAGTTTTCACACTCTATGCTTAGTGCCCTTTGAGTGCATTATCTAGGAATGAACCTGGTAGAGCATCGCACACAAACGAAATCTTCACATGCGGGTTTCACATGCCACCAACTCCACATTCACAGGCAACTTCAGCGCCACAGCCGTTTTCAGATAGCCCTCAATGCAAAGGCTCTAGACGCAAATATTGTGTGAGAGCTAATTCAATCAAGGAAACACTGCATGTTGGTGAAGAGGCATATTGAAGAAGGATCAACCGAGTGGTTCTTGTGGGAGAACCACTCCATTTGGCTCACTAACTTCACACACCATCAGGCTTCCAAGCAGCTCTCAAGGAAACTCAGTTTTCACACTCTATGCTTAGTGCCCTTTGAGTGCATTATCTAGGAATGAACCTGGTAGAGCATCCCACAAAAACGAATGCTCCACATGCGGGTTTCACATGCCACCAACTCCACATTCACAGGCAACTTCAGCGCCACAGCCGTTTTCAGATAGCCCTCAATGCAAAGGCTCTAGACGCAAATATTGGTGTGAGAGCTAATTCAATCAAGGAAACACTGCATGTTGGTGAAGGGCATATTGAAGAAGGATCGGCCGAGTGGTTCTTGTGGGACAACAACTCCATTTGGCTCACTAACTTCACACACCATCAGGCTTCCAAGCAGCTCTCAAGGAAACTCAGTTTTCACACTCTATGCTTAGTGCCCTTTGAGTGCATTGTCTAGGAATGAACCTGATAGAGCATGCCACACAAACGAATGCTCCACATGCGGGTTTCACATGCCACCAACTCCACATTCACAGGCAACTTCAGCGCCACAGCCGTTTGCAGATAGCACTCAATGCAAAGGCTCTAGACGCAAATATTGGTGTGAGAGCTAATTCAATCAAGGAAACACTGCATGTTGGTGAAGGGCATATTGAAGAAGGATCAGCCAAGTGGTTCTTGTGGGAGAACAACTCCATTTGGCTCACTAACTTCACACACCATCAGGCTTCCAAGCAGCTCTCAAGGAAACTCAGTTTTCACACTCTATCCTTAGTGCCCTTTGAGTGCATTATCTAGGAATGAACCTGGTAGAGCATCCCACACAAACGAATGCTCCACATGCGGGTTTCACATGCCACCAACTCCACATTCACAGGCAACTTCAGCGCCACAGCCGTTTTCAGATAGCCCTCAATGCAAAGGCTCTAGACGCAAATATTGGTGTGAGAGCTAATTCAATCAAGGAAACACTGCATGTTGGTGAAGGGCATATTGAAGAAGGATCAGCCGAGTGGTTCTTGTGGGACAACAACTCCATTTGGCTCACTAACTTCACACACCATCAGGCTTCCAAGCAGCTCTCAAGGAAACTCAGTTTTCACACTCTATGCTTAGTGCCCTTTGTATGCCTAGGCCTGAAATGAACCTTGGTGAGCATCCCACACAAACGAATGCTCCAATGCGGGTTTCACATGCCACCAACTCCACATTCACAGGCAACTTCAGCGCCACAGCCGTTTTCAGATAGCCCTCAATGCAAAGGCTCTAGACACAAATATTGGTGTGAGAGCTAATTCAATCAAGGAAACACTGCATGTTGGTGAAGGGCATATTGAAGAAGGATCAGCCGAGTGGTTCTTGTGGGAGAACAACTCCATTTGGCTCACTAACTTCACACACCATCAGGCTTCCAAGCAGCTCTCAAGGAAACTCAGTTTTCACACTCTATGCTTAGTGCCCTTTGTATGCCTAGGACTGAAATGAACCTTGGTGAGCATCCCACACAAACGAATGCTCCACATGCGGGTTTCACATGCCACCAACTCCACATTCACAGGCAACTTCAGCGCCACAGCCGTTTTCAGATAGTTCTCAATGCAAAGGCTCTAGACGCAAATATTGGTGTGAGAGCTAATTCAATCAAGGAAACACTGCATGTTGGTGAAGGATATTGAAGAAGGATCAGCCGAGTGGTTCTTGTGGGAGAACAACTCCATTTGGCTCACTAACTTCACACACCATCAGGCTTCCAAGCAGCTCTCAAGGAAACTCAGTTTTCACACTCTATGCTTAGTGCCCTTTGAGTGCATTATCTAGGAATGAACCTGGTAGAGCATCGCACACAAACGAATGCTCCACATGCGGGTTTCACATGCCACCAACTCCACATTCACAGGCAACTTCAGTGCCACAGCCGTTTTCAGATAGCCCTCAATGCAAAGGCTCTAGACGCAAATATTGGTGTGAGAGCTAATTCAATCAAGGAAACACTGCATGTTGGTGAAGGGCATATTGAAGAAGGATCAGCAAAGTGGATCCTGTGGGAGAACAACTCCATTTGGCTCACTAACTTCACACACCATCAGGCTTCCAAGCAGCTCTCAAGGAAACTCAGTTTTCACACTCTATGCTTAGTGCCCTTTGAGTGCATTATCGAGGAATGAACCTGGTAGAGCATCGCACACAAACGAATGCTCCACATGCGGGTTTCACATGCCACCAACTCCACATTCACAGGCAACTTCAGCGCCACAGCCGTTTGCAGATAGCCCTCAATGCAAAGGCTCTAGACGCAAATATTGGTGTGAGAGCTAATTCAAACAAGGAAACACTGCATGTTGGTGAAGGGCATATTGTTAAGGATCAGCCGAGTGGTTCTTGTGGGGCAACAACTCCATTTGGCTCACTAACTTCACACACCATCAGGCTTCCAAGCAGCTCTCAAGGAAACTCAGTTTTCACACTCTATGCTTAGTGCCCTTTGAGTGCATTATCTAGGAATGAACCTGATAGAGCATGCCACACAAACGAATGCTCCACATGCGGGTTTCACATGCCACCAACTCCACATTCACAGGCAACTTCAGCGCCACAGCCGTTTGCAGATAGCACTCAATGCAAAGGCTCTAGACGCAAATATTGGTGTGAGAGCTAATTCAATCAAGGAAACACTGCATGTTGGTGAAGGGCATATTGAAGAAGGATCAGCCAAGTGGTTCTTGTGGGAGAACAACTCCATTTGGCTCACTAACTTCACACACCATCAGGCTTCCAAGCAGCTCTCAAGGAAACTCAGTTTCACACTCTATCCTTAGTGCCCTTTGAGTGCATTATCTAGGAATGAACCTGGTAGAGCATCCCACACAAACGAATGCTCCACATGCGGGTTTCACATGCCACCAACTCCACATTCACAGGCAACTTCAGCGCCACAGCCGTTTTCAGATAGCCCTCAATGCAAAGGCTCTAGGACGCAAATATTGGTGTGAGAGCTAATTCAATCAAGGAAACACTGCATGTTGGTGAAGGGCATATTGAAGAAGGATCAGCCGAGTGGTTCTTGTGGGACAACAACTCCATTTGGCTCACTAACTTCACACACCATCAGGCTTCCAAGCAGCTCTCAAGGAAACTCAGTTTTCACACTCTATGCTTAGTGCCCTTTGTATGCCTAGGCCTGAAATGAACCTTGGGTAGCATCCCACACAAACGAATGCTCCAATGCGGGTTTCACATGCCACCAACTCCACATTCACAGGCAACTTCAGCGCCACAGCCGTTTTCAGATAGCCCTCAATGCAAAGGCTCTAGACGCAAATATTGGTGTGAGAGCTAATTCAATCAAGGAAACACTGCATGTTGGTGAAGGGCATATTGAAGAAGGATCAGCCGAGTGGTTCTTGTGGAGAACAACTCCATTTGGCTCACTAACTTCACACACCATCAGGCTTCCAAGCAGCTCTCAAGGAAACTCAGTTTTCACACTCTATGCTTAGTGCCCTTTGTATGCCTAGGACTGAAATGAACCTTGGTGAGCATCCCACACAAACGAATGCTCCACATGCGGGTTTCACATGCCACCAACTCCACATTCACAGGCAACTTCAGCGCCACAGCCGTTTTCAGATAGTTCTCAATGCAAAGGCTCTAGACGCAAATATGGTGTGAGAGCTAATTCAATCAAGAAACACTGCATGTTGGTGAAGGGCATATTGAAGAAGGATCAGCCGAGTGGTTCTTGTGGGAGAACAACTCCATTTGGCTCACTAACTTCACACACCATCAGGCTTCCAAGCAGCTCTCAAGGAAACTCAGTTTTCACACTCTATGCTTAGTGCCCTTTGAGTGCATTATCTAGGAATGAACCTGGTAGAGCATCGCACACAAACGAATGCTCCACATGCGGCTTTCACATGCCACCAACTCCACATTCACAGGCAACTTCAGTGCCACAGCCATTTTCAGATAGCCCTCAATGCAAAGGCTCTAGACGCAAATATTGGTGTGAGAGCTAATTCAATCAAGGAAACACTGCATGTTGGTGAAGGGCATATTGAAGAAGGATCAGCAAAGTGGATCCTGTGGGAGAACAACTCCATTTGGCTCACTAACTTCACACACCATCAGGCTTCCAAGCAGCTCTCAAGGAAACTCAGTTTTCACACTCTATGCTTAGTGCCCTTTGAGTGCATTATCGAGGAATGAACCTGGTAGAGCATCGCACACAAACGAATGCTCCACATGCGGGTTTCACATGCCACCAACTCCACATTCACAGGCAACTTCAGCGCCACAGCCGTTTGCAGATAGCCCTCAATGCAAAGGCTCTAGACGCAAATATTGGTGTGAGAGCTAATTCAAACAAGGAAACACTGCATGTTGGTGAAGGGCATATTGTTAAGGATCAGCCAAGTGGTTCTTGTGGGGCAACAACTCCATTTGGCTCACTAACTTCACACACCATCAGGCTTCCAAGCAGCTCTCAAGGAAACTCAGTTTTCACACTCTATGCTTAGTGCCCTTTGAGTGCCTAGGACTGAAATGAAGCTTGGTGAGCATCCCACACAAACGAATGCTCCACATGCGGGTTTCACATGCCACCAACTCCACATTCACAGGCAACTTCAGCGCCACAGCCATTTTCAGATAGATCTCAATGCAAAGGCTGTAGACGCAAATATTGGTGTGAGAGCTAATTCAATCAAGGAAACACTGCATGTTGGTGAAGGGCATATTGAAGAAGGATCAGCAAGTGGATCCTGTGGGAGAACAACTCCATTTGGCTCACTAACTTCACACACCATCAGGCTTCCAAGCAGCTCTCAAGGAAACTCAGGTTTCACACTCTATGCTTAGTGCCCTTTGAGTGCATTATCTAGGAATGAACCTGGTAGAGCATCCCACACAAACGAATGCTCCACATGCGGGTTTCACATGCCACCAACTCCACATTCACAGGCAACTTCAGCCGCCACAGCTGTTTTCAGATAGCCCTCAATGCAAAGGCTCTAGACGCAAATATTGGTGTGAGAGCTAATTCAATCAAGGAAACACTGCATGTTGGTGAAGGGCATATTGAAGAAGGATCAGCCGAGTGGTTCTTGTGGGACAACAACTCCATTTGGCTCACTAACTTCACACACCATCAGGCTTCCAAGCAGCTCTCAAGGAAACTCAGTTTTCACACTCTATGCTTAGTGCCCTTTGAGTGCATTGTCTAGGAATGAACCTGATAGAGCATGCCACACAAACGAATGCTCCACATGCGGGTTTCACATGCCACCAACTCCACATTCACAGGCAACTTCAGCGCCACAGCCGTTTGCAGATAGCACTCAATGCAAAGGCTCTAGACGCAAATATTGTGTGAGAGCTAATTCAATCAAGGAAACACTGCATGTTGGTGAAGGGCATATTGAAGAAGGATCAGCCAAGTGGTTCTTGTGGGAGAACAACTCCATTTGGCTCACTAACTTCACACACCATCAGGCTTCCAAGCAGCTCTCAAGGAACTCAGTTTTCACACTCTATCCTTAGTGCCCTTTGAGTGCATTATCTAGGAATGAACCTGGTAGAAGCATCCCACACAAACGAATGCTCCACATGCGGGTTTCACATGCCACCAACTCCACATTCACAGGCAACTTCAGCGCCACAGCCGTTTTCAGATAGCCCTCAATGCAAAGGCTCTAGACGCAAATATTGGTGTGAGAGCTAATTCAATCAAGGAAACACTGCATGTTGGTGAAGGGCATATTGAAGAAGGATCAGCCGAGTGGTTCTTGTGGGACAACAACTCCATTTGGCTCACTAACTTCACACACCATCAGGCTTCCAAGCAGCTCTCAAGGAAACTCAGTTTTCACACTCTATGCTTAGTGCCCTTTGTATGCTAGGCCTAAAATGAACCTTGGTGAGCATCCCACACAAACGAATGCTCCAATGCGGGTTTCACATGCCACCAACTCCACATTCACAGGCAACTTCAGCGCCACAGCCGTTTTCAGATAGCCCTCAATGCAAAGGCTCTAGACGCAAATATTGGTGTGAGAGCTAATTCAATCAAGGAAACACTGCATGTTGGTGAAGGGCATATTGAAGAAGGATCAGCCGAGTGGTTCTTGTGGGAGAACAACTCCATTTGGCTCACTAACTTCACACACCATCAGGCTTCCAAGCAGCTCTCAAGGAAACTCAGTTTTCACACTCTATGCTTAGTGCCCTTTGAGTGCATTATCTAGGAATGAACCTGGTAGAGCATCGCACACAAACGAATGCTCCACATGCGGGTTTCACATGCCACCAACTCCACATTCACAGGCAACTTCAGTGCCACAGCCATTTTCAGATAGCCCTCAATGCAAAGGCTCTAGACGCAAATATTGGTGTGAGAGCTAATTCAATCAAGGAAACACTGCATGTTGGTGAAGGGCATATTGAAGAAGGATCAGCAAAGTGGATCCTGTGGGAGAACAACTCCATTTTGGCTCACTAACTTCACACACCATCAGGCTTCCAAGCAGCTCTCAAGGAAACTCAGTTTTCACACTCTATGCTTAGTGCCCTTTGAGTGCATTATCGAGGAATGACCTGGTAGAGCATCGCACACAAACGAATGCTCCACATGCGGGTTTCACATGCCACGAACTCCACATTCACAGGCAACTTCAGCGCCACAGCCGTTTTCAGATAGCCCTCAATGCAAAGGCTCTAGACGCAAATATTTGTGTGAGAGCTAATTCAAACAAGGAAACACTGCATGTTGGTGAAGGGCATATTGTTAAGGATCAGCCGAGTGGTTCTTGTGGGGCAACAACTCCATTTGGCTCACTAACTTCACACACCATCAGGCTTCCAAGCAGCTCTCAAGGAAACTCAGTTTTCACACTCTATGCTTAGTGCCCTTTGAGTGCCTAGGACTGAAATGAAGCTTGGTGAGCATCCCACACAAACGAATGCTCCACATGCGGGTTTCACATGCCACCAACTCCACATTCGCAGGCAACTTCAGCGCCACAGCCGTTTGCAGATAGCCCTCAATGCAAAGGCTCTAGACGCAAATATTGGTGTGAGAGCTAATTCAATCAAGGAAACACTGCATGTTGGTGAAGGGCATATTGAAGAAGGATCAGCCGAGTGGTTCTTGTGGGAGAACAACTCCATTTGGCTCACTAACTTCACACACCATCAGGCTTCCAAGCAGCTCTCAAGGAAACTCAGTTTTCACACTCTATGCTTAGTGCCCTTTGAGTGCCTAGGACTGAAATGAAGCTTGGTAGAGCATCCCACACAAACGAAATCTTCACATGCGGGTTTCACATGCCACCAACTCCACATTCACAGGCAACTTCAGCGCCACAGGCATTTTCAGATAGCCCTCAATGCAAAGGCTCTAGACGCAAATATTGGTGTGAGAGCTAATTCAATCAAGGAAACACTGCATGTTGGTGAAGGGCATATTGAAGAAGGATCAGCCGAGTGGTTCTTGTGGGAGAACAACTCCATTTGGCTCACTAACTTCACACACCATCAGGCTTCCAAGCAGCTCTCAAGGAAACTCAGTTTTCACACTCTATGCTTAGTGCCCTTTGAGTGCATTATCTAGGAATGAACCTGGTAGAGCATCCCACACAAACGAATGCTCCACATGCGGGTTTCACATGCCACCAACTCCACATTCACAGGCAACTTCAGCGCCACAGCCGTTTTCAGATAGCCCTCAATGCAAAGGCTCTAGGCGCAAATATTGGTGTGAGAGCTAATTCAATCAAGGAAACACTGCATGTTGGTGAAGGGCATATTGAAGAAGGATCAGCCGAGTGGTTCTTGTGGGAGAACAACTCCATTTGGCTCACTAACTTCACACACCATCAGGCTTCCAAGCAGCTCTCAAGGAAACTCAGTTTTCACACTCTATGCTTAGTGCTCTTTGAGTGCATTATCTAGGAATGAACCTGGTAGAGCATCCCACACAAACGAATGCTCCACATGCGGGTTTCACATGCCACCAACTCCACATTCACAGGCAACTTCAGCGCCACAGCCGTTTTCAGATAGCCCTCAATGCAAAGGCTCTAGACGCAAATATTGGTGTGAGAGCTAATTCAATCAAGGAAACACTGCATGTTGGTGAAGGGCATATTGAAGAAGGATCAGCCGAGTGGTTCTTCTGGGAGAACAACTCCATTTGGCTCACTAACTTCACACACCATCAGGCTTCCAAGCAGTTCTCAAGGAAACTCAGTTTTCACACTCTATGCTTAGTGCCCTTTCTATGCCTAGGACTGAAATGAACCCTGGTGAGCATCCCACACAAACGAATGCTCCACATGCGGGTTTCACATGCCACCAACTCCACATTTGCAGGCAACTTCAGCGCCACAGCCGTTTTCAGATAGCCCTCAATGCAAAGGCTCTAGACGCAAATATTGGTGTAAGAGCTAATTCAATCAAGGAAACACTGCATGTTGGTGAAGGGCATATTGAAAAGGATCAGCCGAGTGGTTCTTGTGGGACAACAACTCCATTTGGCTCACTAACTTCACACACCATCAGGCTTCCAAGCAGCTCTCAAGGAAACTCAGTTTTCACACTCTATGCTTAGTGCCCTTTGAGTGCCTAGGACTGAAATGAAGCTTGGTGAGCATCCCACACAAACGACTGCCCCACATGCGGGTTTCACATGCCACCAACTCCACATTCACAGGCAACTTCAGCGCCACAGCCGTTTTCAGATAGCCCTCAATGGAAAGGATCTAGACGCAAATATTGGTGTAAGAGCTAATTCAATCAAGGAAACACTGCATGTTGGTGAAGGGCATATTGAAAAGGATCAGCCGAGTGGTTCTTGTGGGACAACAACTCCATTTGGCTCACTAACTTCACACACCATCAGGCTTCCAAGCAGCTCTCAAGGAAACTCAGTTTTCACACTCTATGCTTAGTGCCCTTTGAGTGCATTATCTAGGAATGAACCTGGTAGAGCATCCCACACAAACGAATGCTCCACATGCGGGTTTCACATGCCACCAACTCCACATTCACAGGCAACTTCAGCGCCACAGCCGTTTTCAGATAGCCCTCAATGCAAAGGCTCTAGACGCAAATATTTGTGTGAGAGCTAATTCAATCAAGGAAACACTGCATGTTGGTGAAGGGCATATTGAAGAAGGATCAGCCGAGTGGTTCTTGTGGGAGAACAACTCCATTTGGCTCACTAACTTCACACACCATCAGGCTTCCAAGCAGCTCTCAAGGAAACTCAGTTTTCACACTCTATGCTTAGTGCCCTTTGAGTGCATTATCTAGGAATGAACCTGGTAGAGCATCCCACACAAACGAATGCTCCACATGCGGGTTTCACATGCCACCAACTCCACATTCACAGGCAACTTCAGCGCCACAGCCGTTTTCAGATAGTTCTCAATGCAAAGGCTCTAGACGCAAATATTGGTGTGAGAGCTAATTCAATCAAGGAAACACTGCATGTTGGTGAAGGGCATATTGAAGAAGGATCAGCCGAGTGGTTCTTGTGGGAGAACAACTCCATTTGGCTCACTAACTTCACACACCATCAGGCTTCCAAGCACCTCTCAAGGAAACTCAGTTTTCACACTCTATGCTTAGTGCCCTTTGAGTGCATTATCTAGGAATGAACCTGGTAGAGCATCCCACACAAACAAATGCTCCACATGCGGGTTTCACATGCCACCAACTCCACATTCACAGGCAACTTCAGTGCCACAGCCGTTTTCAGATAGCCCTCAATCCAAGGCTCTAGACGCAAATATTGGTGTGAGAGCTAATTCAATCAAGGAAACACTGCATGTTGGTGAAGGGCATATTGAAGAAGGATCAGCAAAGTGGATCCTGTGGGAGAACAACTCCATTTGGCTCACTAACTTCACACACCATCAGGCTTCCAAGCAGCTCTCAAGGAAACTCAGTTTTCACACTCTATGCTTAGTGCCCTTTGAGTGCATTATCTAGGAATGAACCTGGTAGAGCATCCCACAAAAACGAATGCTCCACATGCGGGTTTCACATGCCACCAACTCCACATTCACAGGCAACTTCAGTGCCACAGCCGTTTTCAGATAGCCCTCAATGCAAAGGCTCTAGACGCAAATATTGGTGTGAGAGCTAATTCAATCAAGGAAACACTGCATGTTGGTGAAGGGCATATTGAAGAAGGATCAGCCGAGTGGTTCTTCTGGGACAACAACTCCATTTGGCTCACTAACTTCACACACCATCAGGTTTCCAAGCAGTTCTCAAGGAAACTCAGTTTTCACACTCTATGCTTAGTGCCCTTTCTATGCCTAGGACTGAAATGAACCCTGGTGAGCATCCCACACAAACGAATGCTCCACATGCGGGTTTCACATGCCACCAACTCCACATTCACAGGCAACTTCAGCGCCACAGCCGTTTTCAGATAGTTCTCAATGCAAAGGCTCTAGACGCAAATATTGGTGTGAGAGCTAATTCAATCAAGGAAACACTGCATGTTGGTGAAGGGCATATTGAAGAAGGATCAGCCGAGTGGTTCTTGTGGGAGAACAACTATATTTGGCTCACTAACTTCACACACCATCAGGCTTCCAAGCAGCTCTCAAGGAAACTCAGTTTTCACACTCTATGCTTAGTGCCCTTTGAGTGCATTATCTAGGAATGAACCTGGTAGAGCATCGCACACAAACGAATGCTCCACATGCGGGTTTCACATGCCACCAACTCCACATTCACAGGCAACTTCAGTGCCACAGACATTTTCAGATAGCCCTCAATGCAAAGGCTCTAGACGCAAATATTGGTGTGAGAGCTAATTCAATCAAGGAAACACTGCATGTTGGTGAAGGGCATATTGAAGAAGGATCAGCAAAGTGGATCCTGTGGGAGAACAACTCCATTTGGCTCACTAACTTCACACACCATCAGGCTTCCAAGCAGCTCTCAAGGAAACTCAGTTTTCACACTCTATGCTTAGTGCCCTTTGAGTGCATTATCTAGGAATGAACCTGGTAGAGCATCCCACACAAACGAATGCTCCACATGCGGGTTTCACATGCCACCAACTCCACATTCACAGGCAACTTCAGCGCCACAGCCGTTTTCAGATAGCCCTCAATGCAAAGGCTCTAGGCGCAAATATTGGTGTGAGAGCTAATTCAATCAAGGAAACACTGCATGTTGGTGAAGGGCATATTGAAGAAGGATCAGCCGAGTGGTTCTTGTGGGAGAACAACTCCATTTGGCTCACTAACTTCACACACCATCAGGCTTCCAAGCAGCTCTCAAGGAAACTCAGTTTTCACACTCTATGCTTAGTGCCCTTTGAGTGCATTATCTAGGAATGAACCTGGTAGAGCATCCCACACAAACGAATGCTCCACATGCGGGTTTCACATGCCACCAACTCCACATTCACAGGCAACTTCAGCGCCACAGCCGTTTTCAGATAGCCCTCAATGCAAAGGCTCTAGACGCAAATATTGGTGTGAGAGCTAATTCAATCAAGGAAACACTGCATGTTGGTGAAGGGCATATTGAAGAAGGATCAGCCGAGTGGTTCTTCTGGGACAACAACTCCATTTGGCTCACTAACTTCACACACCATCAGGCTTCCAAGCAGTTCTCAAGGAAACTCAGTTTTCACACTCTATGCTTAGTGCCCTTTCTATGCCTAGGACTGAAATGAACCCTGGTGAGCATCCCACACAAACGAATGCTCCACATGCGGGTTTCACATGCCACCAACTCCACATTCGCAGGCAACTTCAGCGCCACAGCCGTTTTCAGATAGCCCTCAATGCAAAGGCTCTAGACGCAAATATTGGTGTGAGAGCTAATTCAATCAACGAAACACTGCATGTTGGTGAAGGGCATATTGAAAAGGATCAGCCGAGTGGTTCTTGTGGGACAACAACTCCATTTGGCTCACTAACTTCACACACCATCAGGCTTCCAAGCAGCTCTCAAGGAAACTCAGTTTTCACACTCTATGCTTAGTGCCCTTTGAGTGCCTAGGACTGAAATGAAGCTTGGTGAGCATCCCACACAAACGAATGCCCCACATGCGGGTTTCACATGCCACCAACTCCACATTCACAGGCAACTTCAGCGCCACAGCCGTTTTCAGATAGCCCTCAATGGAAAGGCTCTAGACGCAAATATTGGTGTAAGAGCTAATTCAATCAAGGAAACACTGCATGTTGGTGAAGGGCATATTGAAAAGGATCAGCCGAGTGGTTCTTGTGGGACAACAACTCCATTTGGCTCACTAACTTCACACACCATCAGGCTTCCAAGCAGCTCTCAAGGAAACTCAGTTTTCACACTCTATGCTTAGTGCCCTTTGAGTGCATTATCTAGGAATGAACCTGGTAGAGCATCCCACACAAACGAATGCTCCACATGCGGGTTTCACATGCCACCAACTCCACATTCACAGGCAACTTCAGCGCCACAGCCGTTTTCAGATAGCCCTCAATGCAAAGGCTCTAGACGCAAATATTGGTGTGAGAGCTAATTCAATCAAGGAAACACTGCATGTTGGTGAAGGGCATATTGAAGAAGGATCAGCCGAGTGGTTCTTGTGGGAGAACAACTCAATTTGGCTCACTAACTTCACACACCATCAGGCTTCCAAGCAGCTCTCAAGGAAACTCAGTTTTCACACTCTATGCTTAGTGCCCTTTGAGTGCCTAGGACTGAAATGAAGCTTGGTGAGCATCCCACACAAACGAATGCTCCACATGCGGGTTTCACATGCCACCAACTCCACATTCGCAGGCAACTTCAGCGCCACAGCCGTTTTCAGATAGCCCTCAATGCAAAGGCTCTAGACGCAAATATTGGTGTGAGAGCTAATTCAATCAAGGAAACACTGCATGTTGGTGAAGGGCATATTGAAGAAGGATCAGCCGAGTGGTTCTTGTGGGAGAACAACTCCATTTGGCTCACTAACTTCACACACCATCAGGCTTCCAAGCAGCTCTCAAGGAAACTCAGTTTTCACACTCTATGCTTAGTGCCCTTTCTATGCCTAGGACTGAAATGAAGCTTGGTAGAGCATCCCACACAAACGAAATCTTCACATGCGGGTTTCACATGCCACCAACTCCACATTCACAGGCAACTTCAGCGCCACAGGCATTTTCAGATAGCCCTCAATGCAAAGGCTCTAGACGCAAATATTGGTGTGAGAGCTAATTCAATCAAGGAAACACTGCATGTTGGTGAAGGGCATATTGAAGAAGGATCAGCCGAGTGGTTCTTGTGGGAGAACAACTCCATTTGGCTCACTAACTTCACACACCATCAGGCTTCCAAGCAGCTCTCAAGGAAACTCAGTTTTCACACTCTATGCTTAGTGCCCTTTGAGTGCATTATCTAGGAATGAACCTGGTAGAGCATCCCACACAAACGAATGCTCCACATGCGGGTTTCACATGCCACCAACTCCACATTCACAGGCAACTTCAGCGCCACAGCCGTTTTCAGATAGCCCTCAATGCAAAGGCTCTAGGCGCAAATATTGGTGTGAGAGCTAATTCAATCAAGGAAACACTGCATGTTGGTGAAGGGCATATTGAAGAAGGATCAGCCGAGTGGTTCTTGTGGGAGAACAACTCCATTTGGCTCACTAACTTCACACACCATCAGGCTTCCAAGCAGCTCTCAAGGAAACTCAGTTTTCACACTCTATGCTTAGTGCTCTTTGAGTGCATTATCTAGGAATGAACCTGGTAGAGCATCCCACACAAACGAATGCTCCACATGCGGGTTTCACATGCCACCAACTCCACATTCACAGGCAACTTCAGCGCCACAGCCGTTTTCAGATAGCCCTCAATGCAAAGGCTCTAGACGCAAATATTGGTGTGAGAGCTAATTCAATCAAGGAAACACTGCATGTTGGTGAAGGGCATATTGAAGAAGGATCAGCCGAGTGGTTCTTCTGGGAGAACAACTCCATTTGGCTCACTAACTTCACACACCATCAGGCTTCCAAGCAGTTCTCAAGGAAACTCAGTTTTCACACTCTATGCTTAGTGCCCTTTCTATGCCTAGGACTGAAATGAACCCTGGTGAGCATCCCACACAAACGAATGCTCCACATGCGGGTTTCACATGCCACCAACTCCACATTCGCAGGCAACTTCAGCGCCACAGCCGTTTTCAGATAGCCCTCAATGCAAAGGCTCTAGACGCAAATATTGGTGTAAGAGCTAATTCAATCAAGGAAACACTGCATGTTGGTGAAGGGCATATTGAAAAGGATCAGCCGAGTGGTTCTTGTGGGACAACAACTCCATTTGGCTCACTAACTTCACACACCATCAGGCTTCCAAGCAGCTCTCAAGGAAACTCAGTTTTCACACTCTATGCTTAGTGCCCTTTGAGTGCCTAGGACTGAAATGAAGCTTGGTGAGCATCCCACACAAACGACTGCCCCACATGCGGGTTTCACATGCCACCAACTCCACATTCACAGGCAACTTCAGCGCCACAGCCGTTTTCAGATAGCCCTCAATGGAAAGGATCTAGACGCAAATATTGGTGTAAGAGCTAATTCAATCAAGGAAACACTGCATGTTGGTGAAGGGCATATTGAAAAGGATCAGCCGAGTGGTTCTTGTGGGACAACAACTCCATTTGGCTCACTAACTTCACACACCATCAGGCTTCCAAGCAGCTCTCAAGGAAACTCAGTTTTCACACTCTATGCTTAGTGCCCTTTGAGTGCATTATCTAGGAATGAACCTGGTAGAGCATCCCACACAAACGAATGCTCCACATGCGGGTTTCACATGCCACCAACTCCACATTCACAGGCAACTTCAGCGCCACAGCCGTTTTCAGATAGCCCTCAATGCAAAGGCTCTAGACGCAAATATTTGTGTGAGAGCTAATTCAATCAAGGAAACACTGCATGTTGGTGAAGGGCATATTGAAGAAGGATCAGCCGAGTGGTTCTTGTGGGAGAACAACTCCATTTGGCTCACTAACTTCACACACCATCAGGCTTCCAAGCAGCTCTCAAGGAAACTCAGTTTTCACACTCTATGCTTAGTGCCCTTTGAGTGCATTATCTAGGAATGAACCTGGTAGAGCATCGCACACAAACGAATGCTCCACATGCGGGTTTCACATGCCACCAACTCCACATTCACAGGCAACTTCAGCGCCACAGCCGTTTTCAGATAGTTCTCAATGCAAAGGCTCTAGATGCAAATATTGGTGTGAGAGCTAATTCAATCAAGGAAACACTGCATGTTGGTGAAGGGCATATTGAAGAAGGATCAGCCGAGTGGTTCTTGTGGGAGAACAACTCCATTTGGCTCACTAACTTCACACACCATCAGGCTTCCAAGCACCTCTCAAGGAAACTCAGTTTTCACACTCTATGCTTAGTGCCCTTTGAGTGCATTATCTAGGAATGAACCTGGTAGAGCATCCCACACAAACAAATGCTCCACATGCGGGTTTCACATGCCACCAACTCCACATTCACAGGCAACTTCAGTGCCACAGCCGTTTTCAGATAGCCCTCAATCCAAGGCTCTAGACGCAAATATTGGTGTGAGAGCTAATTCAATCAAGGAAACACTGCATGTTGGTGAAGGGCATATTGAAGAAGGATCAGCAAAGTGGATCCTGTGGGAGAACAACTCCATTTGGCTCACTAACTTCACACACCATCAGGCTTCCAAGCAGCTCTCAAGGAAACTCAGTTTTCACACTCTATGCTTAGTGCCCTTTGAGTGCATTATCTAGGAATGAACCTGGTAGAGCATCCCACAAAAACGAATGCTCCACATGCGGGTTTCACATGCCACCAACTCCACATTCACAGGCAACTTCAGTGCCACAGCCGTTTTCAGATAGCCCTCAATGCAAAGGCTCTAGACGCAAATATTGGTGTGAGAGCTAATTCAATCAAGGAAACACTGCATGTTGGTGAAGGGCATATTGAAGAAGGATCAGCCGAGTGGTTCTTCTGGGACAACAACTCCATTTGGCTCACTAACTTCACACACCATCAGGTTTCCAAGCAGTTCTCAAGGAAACTCAGTTTTCACACTCTATGCTTAGTGCCCTTTCTATGCCTAGGACTGAAATGAACCCTGGTGAGCATCCCACACAAACGAATGCTCCACATGCGGGTTTCACATGCCACCAACTCCACATTCACAGGCAACTTCAGCGCCACAGCCGTTTTCAGATAGTTCTCAATGCAAAGGCTCTAGACGCAAATATTGGTGTGAGAGCTAATTCAATCAAGGAAACACTGCATGTTGGTGAAGGGCATATTGAAGAAGGATCAGCCGAGTGGTTCTTGTGGGAGAACAACTATATTTGGCTCACTAACTTCACACACCATCAGGCTTCCAAGCAGCTCTCAAGGAAACTCAGTTTTCACACTCTATGCTTAGTGCCCTTTGAGTGCATTATCTAGGAATGAACCTGGTAGAGCATCGCACACAAACGAATGCTCCACATGCGGGTTTCACATGCCACCAACTCCACATTCACAGGCAACTTCAGTGCCACAGACATTTTCAGATAGCCCTCAATGCAAAGGCTCTAGACGCAAATATTGGTGTGAGAGCTAATTCAATCAAGGAAACACTGCATGTTGGTGAAGGGCATATTGAAGAAGGATCATCAAAGTGGATCCTGTGGGAGAACAACTCCATTTGGCTCACTAACTTCACACACCATCAGGCTTCCAAGCAGCTCTCAAGGAAACTCAGTTTTCACACTCTATGCTTAGTGCCCTTTGAGTGCATTATCTAGGAATGAACCTGGTAGAGCATCCCACAAAAACGAATGCTCCACATGCGGGTTTCACATGCCACCAACTCCACATTCACAGGCAACTTCAGCGCCACAGCCGTTTTCAGATAGCCCTCAATGCAAAGGCTCTAGGCGCAAATATTGGTGTGAGAGCTAATTCAATCAAGGAAACACTGCATGTTGGTGAAGGGCATATTGAAGAAGGATCAGCCGAGTGGTTCTTGTGGGAGAACAACTCCATTTGGCTCACTAACTTCACACACCATCAGGCTTCCAAGCAGCTCTCAAGGAAACTCAGTTTTCACACTCTATGCTTAGTGCCCTTTGAGTGCATTATCTAGGAATGAACCTGGTAGAGCATCCCACACAAACGAATGCTCCACATGCGGGTTTCACATGCCACCAACTCCACATTCACAGGCAACTTCAGCGCCACAGCCGTTTTCAGATAGCCCTCAATGCAAAGGCTCTAGACGCAAATATTGGTGTGAGAGCTAATTCAATCAAGGAAACACTGCATGTTGGTGAAGGGCATATTGAAGAAGGATCAGCCGAGTGGTTCTTCTGGGACAACAACTCCATTTGGCTCACTAACTTCACACACCATCAGGCTTCCAAGCAGTTCTCAAGGAAACTCAGTTTTCACACTCTATGCTTAGTGCCCTTTCTATGCCTAGGACTGAAATGAACCCTGGTGAGCATCCCACACAAACGAATGCTCCACATGCGGGTTTCACATGCCACCAACTCCACATTCGCAGGCAACTTCAGCGCCACAGCCGTTTTCAGATAGCCCTCAATGCAAAGGCTCTAGACGCAAATATTGGTGTGAGAGCTAATTCAATCAACGAAACACTGCATGTTGGTGAAGGGCATATTGAAAAGGATCAGCCGAGTGGTTCTTGTGGGACAACAACTCCATTTGGCTCACTAACTTCACACACCATCAGGCTTCCAAGCAGCTCTCAAGGAAACTCAGTTTTCACACTCTATGCTTAGTGCCCTTTGAGTGCCTAGGACTGAAATGAAGCTTGGTGAGCATCCCACACAAACGAATGCCCCACATGCGGGTTTCACATGCCACCAACTCCACATTCACAGGCAACTTCAGCGCCACAGCCGTTTTCAGATAGCCCTCAATGGAAAGGCTCTAGACGCAAATATTGGTGTAAGAGCTAATTCAATCAAGGAAACACTGCATGTTGGTGAAGGGCATATTGAAAAGGATCAGCCGAGTGGTTCTTGTGGGACAACAACTCCATTTGGCTCACTAACTTCACACACCATCAGGCTTCCAAGCAGCTCTCAAGGAAACTCAGTTTTCACACTCTATGCTTAGTGCCCTTTGAGTGCATTATCTAGGAATGAACCTGGTAGAGCATCCCACACAAACGAATGCTCCACATGCGGGTTTCACATGCCACCAACTCCACATTCACAGGCAACTTCAGCGCCACAGCCGTTTTCAGATAGCCCTCAATGCAAAGGCTCTAGACGCAAATATTGGTGTGAGAGCTAATTCAATCAAGGAAACACTGCATGTTGGTGAAGGGCATATTGAAGAAGGATCTGCCGAGTGGTTCTTGTGGGACAACAACTCCATTTGGCTCACTAACTTCACACACCATCAGGCTTCCAAGCAGCTCTCAAGGAAACTCAGTTTTCACACTCTATGCTTAGTGCCCTTTGAGTGCATTATCTAGGAATGAACCTGGTAGAGCATCCCACACAAACGAATGCTCCACATGCGGGTTTCACATGCCACCAACTCCACATTCACAGGCAACTTCAGCGCCACAGCCGTTTTCAGATAGTTCTCAATGCAAAGGCTCTAGACGCAAATATTGGTGTGAGAGCTAATTCAATCAAGGAAACACTGCATGTTGGTGAAGGGCATATTGAAGAAGGATCAGCCGAGTGGTTCTTGTGGGAGAACAACTCCATTTGGCTCACTAACTTCCACACACCATCAGGCTTCCAAGCACCTCTCAAGGAAACTCAGTTTTCACACTCTATGCTTAGTGCCCTTTGAGTGCATTATCTAGGAATGAACCTGGTAGAGCATCGCACACAAACAAATGCTCCACATTGCGGGTTTCACATGCCACCAACTCCACATTCACAGGCAACTTCAGTGCCACAGCCGTTTTCAGATAGCCCTCAATCCAAGGCTCTAGACGCAAATATTGGTGTGAGAGCTAATTCAATCAAGGAAACACTGCATGTTGGTGAAGGGCATATTGAAGAAGGATCAGCAAAGTGGATCCTGTGGGAGAACAACTCCATTTGGCTCACTAACTTCACACACCATCAGGCTTCCAAGCAGCTCTCAAGGAAACTCAGTTTTCACACTCTATGCTTAGTGCCCTTTGAGTGTTATCTAGGAATGAACCTGGTAGAGCATCCCACAAAAACGAATGCTCCACATGCGGGTTTCACATGCCACCAACTGCACATTCACAGGCAACTTCAGCGCCACAGCCGTTTTCAGATAGCCCTCAATGCAAAGGCTCTAGGCGCAAATATTGGTGTGAGAGCTAATTCAATCAAGGAAACACTGCATGTTGGTGAAGGGCATATTGAAGAAGGATCAGCCGAGTGGTTCTTGTGGGAGAACAACTCCATTTGGCTCACTAACTTCACACACCATCAGGTTTCCAAGCAGTTCTCAAGGAAACTCAGTTTTCACACTCTATGCTTAGTGCCCTTTCTATGCCTAGGACTGAAATGAACCCTGGTGAGCATCCCACACAAACGAATGCTCCACATGCGGGTTTCACATGCCACCAACTCCACATTCACAGGCAACTTCAGCGCCACAGCCGTTTTCAGATAGTTCTCAATGCAAAGGCTCTAGACGCAAATATTGGTGTGAGAGCTAATTCAATCAAGGAAACACTGCATGTTGGTGAAGGGCATATTGAAGAAGGATCAGCCGAGTGGTTCTTGTGGGAGAACAACTATATTTGGCTCACTAACTTCACACACCATCAGGCTTCCAAGCAGCTCTCAAGGAAACTCAGTTTTCACACTCTATGCTTAGTGCCCTTTGAGTGCATTATCTAGGAATGAACCTGGTAGAGCATCGCACACAAACGAATGCTCCACATGCGGGTTTCACATGCCACCAACTCCACATTCACAGGCAACTTCAGTGCCACAGACATTTTCAGATAGCCCTCAATGCAAAGGCTCTAGACGCAAATATTGGTGTGAGAGCTAATTCAATCAAGGAAACACTGCATGTTGGTGAAGGGCATATTGAAGAAGGATCAGCAAAGTGGATCCTGTGGGAGAACAACTCCATTTGGCTCACTAACTTCACACACCATCAGGCTTCCAAGCAGCTCTCAAGGAAACTCAGTTTTCACACTCTATGCTTAGTGCCCTTTGAGTGCATTATCGAGGAATGAACCTGGTAGAGCATCCCACACAAACGAATGCTCCACATGCGGGTTTCACATGCCACCAACTCCACATTCACAGGCAACTTCAGCGCCACAGCCGTTTGCAGATAGCTCTCAATGCAAAGGCTCTAGACGCAAATATTGGTGTGAGAGCTAATTCAATCAAGGAAACACTGCATGTTGGTGAAGGGCATATTGTTAAGGATCAGCCGAGTGGTTCTTGTGGGACAACAACTCCATTTGGCTCACTAACTTCACACACCATCAGGCTTCCAAGCAGCTCTCAAGGAAACTCAGTTTTCACACTCTATGCTTAGTGCCCTTTGAGTGCCTAGGACTGAAAGGAAGCTTGGTGAGCATCCTACACAAACGAATGCCCCACATGCGGGTTTCACATGCCACCAACTCCACATTCACAGGCAACTTCAGCGCCACAGCCGTTTTCAGATAGCCCTCAATGGAAAGGCTCTAGACGCAAATATTGGTGTAAGAGCTAATTCATTCAAGGAAACACTGCATGTTGGTGAAGGGCATATTGAAAAGGATCAGCCGAGTGGTTCTTGTGGGAGAACAACTCCATTTGGCTAACTTCACACACCATCAGGCTTCCAAGCAGCTCTCAAGGAAACTCAGTTTTCACACTCTATGCTTAGTGCCCTTTGAGTGCATTTTCTAGGAATGAACCTGGTAGAGCATCCCACACAAACAAATGCTCCACATGCGGGTTTCACATGCCACCAAGTCCACATTCACAGGCAACTTCAGCGCCACAGCCGTTTTCAGATAGCCCTCAATGCAAAGGCTCTAGATGCAAATATTTGTGTGAGAGCTAATTCAATCAAGGAAACACTGCATGTTGGTGAAGGGCATATTGAAGAAGGATCAGCAAAGTGGATCCTGTGGGAGAACAACTCCATTTGGCTCACTAACTTCACACACCATCAGGCTTCCAAGCAGCTCTCAAGGAAACTCAGTTTTCACACTCTATGCTTAGTGCCCTTTGAGTGCCTAGGACTGAAATGAAGCTTGGTGAGCATCGCACACAAACGAATGCCCCACATGCGGGTTTCACATGCCACCAACTCCACATTCACAGGCAACTTCAGCGCCACAGCCGTTTTCAGATAGCCCTCAATGGAAAGGCTCTAGACGCAAATATTGGTGTAAGAGCTAATTCAATCAAGGAAACACTGCATGTTGGTGAAGGGCATATTGAAAAGGATCAGCCGAGTGGTTCTTGTGGGACAACAACTCCATTTGGCTCACTAACTTCACACACCATCAGGCTTCCAAGCAGCTCTCAAGGAAACTCAGTTTTCACACTCTATGCTTAGTGCCCTTTGAGTGCATTATCTAGGAATGAACCTGGTAGAGCATCCCACACAAACGAATGCTCCACATGCGGGTTTCACATGCCACCAACTCCACATTCACAGGCAACTTCAGCGCCACAGCCGTTTGCAGATAGCCCTCAATGCAAAGGCTCTAGACGCAAATATTTGTGTGAGAGTTACTTCAATCAAGGAAACACTGCATGTTGGTGAAGGGCATATTGAAGAAGGATCAGCCGAGTGGTTCTTGTGGGACAACAACTCCATTTGGCTCACTAACTTCACACACCATCAGGCTTCCAAGCAGCTCTCAAGGAAACTCAGTTTTCACACTCTATGCTTAGTGCCCTTTGAGTGCATTATCTAGGAATGAACCTGGTAGAGCATCCCACACAAACGAATGCTCCACATGCGGGTTTCACATGCCACCAACTCCACATTCACAGGCAACTTCAGCGCCACAGCCGTTTTCAGATAGTTCTCAATGCAAAGGCTCTAGACGCAAATATTGGTGTGAGAGCTAATTCAATCAAGGAAACACTGCATGTTGGTGAAGGGCATATTGAAGAAGGATCAGCCGAGTGGTTCTTGTGGGAGAACAACTCCATTTGGCTCACTAACTTCACACACCATCAGGCTTCCAAGCAGCTCTCAAGGAAACTCAGTTTTCACACTCTATGCTTAGTGCCCTTTGAGTGCATTATCTAGGAATGAACCTGGTAGAGCATCCCACACAAACGAATGCTCCACATGCGGGTTTCACATGCCACCAACTCCACATTCACAGGCAACTTCAGCGCCACAGCCGTTTGCAGATAGCCCTCAATGCAAAGGCTCTAGACGCAAATATTTGTGTGAGAGTTACTTCAATCAAGGAAACACTGCATGTTGGTGAAGGGCATATTGAAGAAGGATCAGCCGAGTGGTTCTTGTGGGACAACAACTCCATTTGGCTCACTAACTTCACACACCATCAGGCTTCCAAGCAGCTCTCAAGGAAACTCAGTTTTCACACTCTATGCTTAGTGCCCTTTGAGTGCATTATCTAGGAATGAACCTGGTAGAGCATCCCACACAAACGAATGCTCCACATGCGGGTTTCACATGCCACCAACTCCACATTCACAGGCAACTTCAGCGCCACAGCCGTTTTCAGATAGTTCTCAATGCAAAGGCTCTAGACGCAAATATTGGTGTGAGAGCTAATTCAATCAAGGAAACACTGCATGTTGGTGAAGGGCATATTGAAGAAGGATCAGCCGAGTGGTTCTTGTGGGAGAACAACTCCATTTGGCTCACTAACTTCACACACCATCAGGCTTCCAAGCAGCTCTCAAGGAAACTCAGTTTTCACACTCTATGCTTAGTGCCCTTTGAGTGCATTATCTAGGAATGAACCTGGTAGAGCATCCCACACAAACGAATGCTCCACATGCGGGTTTCACATGCCACCAACTCCACATTCACAGGCAACTTCAGTGCCACAGCCGTTTTCAGATAGCCCTCAATCCAAGGCTCTAGACGCAAATATTGGTGTGAGAGCTAATTCAATCAAGGAAACACTGCATGTTGGTGAAGGGCATATTGAAGAAGGATCAGCAAAGTATATCCTGTGGGAGAACAACTCCATTTGGCTCACTAACTTCACACACCATCAGGCTTCCAAGCAGCTCTCAAGGAAACTCAGTTTTCACACTCTATGCTTAGTGCCCTTTGAGTGCCTAGGACTGAAATGAAGCTTGGTGAGCATCCCACACAAACGAATGCCCCACATGCCGGTTTCACATGCCACCAACTCCACATTCACAGGCAACTTCAGCACCACAGCCGTTTTCAGATAGCCCTCAATGCAAAGGCTCTAGACGCAAATATTGGTGTGAGAGCTAATTCAATCAAGGAAACACTGCATGTTGGTGAAGGGCATATTGAAAAGGACCAGCCGAGTGGTTCTTGTGGGACAACAACTCCATTTGGCTCACTAACTTCACACACCATCAGGCTTCCAAGCAGCTCTCAAGGAAACTCAGTTTTCACACTCTATGCTTAATGCCCTTTGAGTGCATTATCTAGGAATGAACCTGGTAGAGCATCGCACACAAACGAATGCTCCACATGCGGGTTTCACATGCCACCAACTCCACATTCACAGGCAACTTCAGCGCCACAGCCGTTTTCAGTTAGCCCTCAATGCAAAGGCTCTAGACGCAAATATTGGTGTGAGAGCTAATTCAATCAAGGAAACACTGCATGTTGGTGAAGGGCATATTGAAGAAGGATCAGCCGAGTGGTTCCTGTGGGAGAAGAACTCCATTTGGCTCACTAACTTCACACATCATCAGGTTTCCAAGCAGTTCTTCAAGGAAACTCAGTTTTCACACTCTATGCTTAGTGCCCTTTCTATGCCTAGGACTGAAATGAACCCTGGTGAGCATCCCACACAAACGAATGCTCCACATGCGGGTTTCACATGCCACCAACTCCACATTCACAGGCAACTTCAGCGCCACAGCCGTTTTCAGATAGTTCTCAATGCAAAGGCTCTAGACGCAAATATTGGTGTGAGAGCTAATTCAATCAAGGAAACACTGCATGTTGGTGAAGGGCATATTGAAGAAGGATCAGCCGAGTGGTTCATGTGGGAGAACAACTATATTTGGCTCACTAACTTCACACACCATCAGGCTTCCAAGCAGCTCTCAAGGAAACTCAGTTTTCACACTCTATGCTTAGTGCCCTTTGAGTGCCTAGGACTGAAATGAAGCTTGGTGAGCATCCCACACAAACGAATGACCCACATGCCGGTTTCACATGCCACCAACTCCACATTCACAGGCAACTTCAGCACCACAGCCGTTTTCAGATAGCCCTCAATGCAAAGGCTCTAGACGCAAATATTGGTGTAAGAGCTAATTCAATCAAGGAAACACTGCATGTTGGTGAAGGGCATATTGAAAAGGATCAGCCGAGTGGTTCTTGTGGGACAACAACTCCATTTGGCTCACTAACTTCACACACCATCAGGCTTCCAAGCAGCTCTCAAGGAAACTCAGTTTTCACACTCTATGCTTAGTGCCCTTTGAGTGCATTATCTAGGAATGAACCTGGTAGAGCATCGCACACAAACGAATGCTCCACATGCGGGTTTCACATGCCACCAACTCCACATTCACAGTCAACTTCAGTGCCACAGCGATTTTCAGATAGCCCTCAATGCAAAGGCTCTAGACGCAAATATTGGTGTGAGAGCTAATTCAATCAAGGAAACACTGCATGTTGGTGAAGGGCATATTGAAGAAGGATCAGCAAAGTGGATCCTGTGGGAGAACAACTCCATTTGGCTCACTAACTTCACACACCATCAGGCTTCCAAGCAGCTCTCAAGGAAACTCAGTTTTCACACTCTATGCTTAGTGCCCTTTGAGTGCATTATCGAGGAATGAACCTGGTAGAGCATCCCACACAAACGAATGCTCCACATGCGGGTTTCACATGCCACCAACTCCACATTCACAGGCAACTTCAGCGCCACAGCCGTTTGCAGATAGCCCTCAATGCAAAGGCTCTAGTTGCAAATATTGGTGTGAGAGCTAATTCAAACAAGGAAACACTGCATGTTGGTGAAGGGCATATTGTTAAGGATCAGCCGAGTGGTTCTTGTGGGACAACAACTCCATTTGGA